>NW_012107341.1:0-45022 GCF_000951045.1 Mandrillus leucophaeus | reverse complement strand
AAAGAAAGAAAGAAAGAAAGAAAGAAAGAAAGAAAGAAAGAAAGAAAGAAAGAAAGAAAGAAAGAAAGAAAGAGAGAGAAAAGAAAGTTCAGAACACAGAACCCTGACTGAAGGGCCACTGGTAAACAGCAGGCTGGACTAGGCCAGGGCACATGCTGTGGCACATGTCGCTTGGGTTTACCATCTGAACCTCAGTTACCTTTGGAAAAAGAGAGACAGAGACAAACAGCGCGAGAGGAGGTGAGGGAGGGAGAGAGAATAGAGGGAGAAAAGGATGGAGAGAGAAAGAGAAGACTTTATATTTGAGGCTATTCCACTCCAGAAGTTCTGTCCCCTCCACAACCTGTCTCTGGAGGTCCCGAGGGACAGTCTGCAGACCTCACAATGCTCATGCCAGCTCCTATGGATGTCTCCAGCCTTAGCCTGGCATTTCGTCCTCCGCTAATCTGCACTTCCAATCTCCACCATGCTCTGAAGTCAAGCAGCCCAATCTGTTGACAGCCCATGAAGAAACATATCATCTTCGTATGTGCCCTAACACCACAATTCTCCAAGTTAACTCCTCTCAGTTTTATATCGTGGCCCCCAGATTTGGAGGACGGGCAATTCCTTGATGTATCCAGGCTGTCTTGACTGGATTGAGCGAATCCAATGTTAGGTTTGCTGTGCTGTGACAAGTGACAGGGCAGGGATCTGAAGGGACTGTGTGGTGTGGCTAAGGAAGTGCAGCTGCCCTGCATCTCTTCCTACGTCCAAGAACCTCCTGGGCCCTTCCTTTAGCCCCCAGTCGCCTTGAACAACCAGATACAAAACTGTGGTGGGAGTTTTTATTGCAGAACTTTTATAACCAGAACTTTTACTGCAAGTGCGTGATTTCCAGAGAGCAATTATATCACCTCAGCCTAAAGCCAAGCACCGGAAACAGCCGCGGACATCCCTGACCTTGAGAAGGCTTCCCTGTGTCCTCCACCCACGGCTTCCCACTGGCTGGACAAAACCTGCACCACGGGGCAGGTACTGGTTTGGTGGGGCCTGAAGTTAACAGTCTGAGAGGCCTCTTTAAGATAAAGAACACAAAAAGCACAACAAACATTAGAAGTCAGGCGGTGAGCCTGGTCCAACACGGGAGGCCCTAACTGTCCAGCCTCAGCAAAAACACAGGCCACTTTTCCAGCTGACTCCCCATCCCCTCCTGCACTCTTCCTGAGCCGAGGGGGCCCCCACCAGTCACACAGTCCACCTTCTACTCCTGCCAAGGCAAAACACTTCAGCTTGGCTAAAGAAACGAGAAAAACTTAACAGAAACCCCGACATCCCCTTGAAAAAAAATGACAATACGTTTTCAAATAAATCCTTCCCCTTTAACGTAAGTAGGGGCCTGGGCTCACTCAGTGTGTCCTCACGTAGAAGGAAATTAACGCTGACCGACACTCAAATGTACCAACATACCAGGCCTTTGACGGCAACCTAGCCAGGAATGGTCATCCCACTTAACAGACAGAAAACAGGCCCAGAGCCCTCACAAGGAGTACTGGGAAGATCTAAGAAAGGAGAAAACCCAGTTCCTGTTTGCAAGTGACTTAAAACATAGAGGGGGATTCAGAGGTGGAGGTTACAGTGCAACAGGCACTGGGCAGAAATGAGAAATCTTATGAGCCACGCAGAGGAAGAGACAATTTTTCCAGGAGACATGCAGGAAGGCCTCACAGAGGAGAGGACAGGGCAGGGCTCTGGGCCTCGGGGAGGAGGCTTGGGGCTCAGCAGGAGGATGCACCCATTCACTCCTGGTGAAGGAGACCGTAAGAAAATTTAGGGATCCGTCCCCTTCTGAATGAAACAGCTCATGACTGGCAATGTACACTTTTTATTGCTTGGTGTTCTCACCAGCCAGAGTCAAACTCAAAGTCCCCGGCTTGAGCTGAAATTTAGGATAGTGCCTTGGGAAAGAGCCTGGGCGCTAAGGGGGAGGGGCTTGGGTTGAAATCCTGGATCTGCTACTCCCCAGCTGTCCCTCTGCAGCTCACATTCCTCACCTGTAAAGGGGAATGGGACTACCTACTTCCCAGGTGCAATGCGTAGTATATAAATTAATGTGGTCAAGGCATCTGGTATACGATGCACTCAAAAAACAAGGCATGTCTGTGATGAATGCAGCAGGGTCAGTGTCCTAAACTCACCTCTGCCCTGTCTCCATCCTCCACTGCCCTCCCTCTGTAGCAGGCACTCAGGGGGGCAACAGTCTCGCCTCTTCACGGCTGAGCTTGACAGGGCTGTGTGGGGAAGGAACCACCTCATTTGGTTCTGTGTGCCCTGGTTCCGGTATGCACTGGACTGGCCTGAGGAAAAACCAGGGAATATTTCCTTCCTTGCAGTTTCTGACTGCTTCTTTCAAATCAAAACAGAAATGATGAAGCAAAATGCCCAGCTCTGGGCCTGGCCCAAGTTAGTCCTCAATGTGCATAAGTTCAATGGTGCCCCTCCCCAGACTCCAGATCTGCCACCCTGTCCTTCATTTGCTTTGACTTAGCACTCACAAAATAAACTAATTCTTTAATAACTCTCAAGAGCTAAAAGTTAATTTTTTTCATCTTAATTCTAGCCTATTAGGAAAAAAACCAGAGATTTTAAGTAAATAAAGGAGTTTACTTCTCTGCATCCTAATAATTTGTCCATAGACAACACTTTTGCTTCCTATGTTGAAAATAATATTACATTGTAACTTTACTAAATTTTAAAATACAAATGACAATAATATTGAAAAATAAGTTCACTAAGATGTAACAGCTGAATTTACTTTTAGGGTTTGTTGATCTACATAAACTGTGAGCCCCTTAAACTTTTTTTTAAAAAAAAAAAACAAACTTCCAAAATAGGAGAGGGTGTAGTAATACATACGCCACATGTCTACACATTTTTGCCACTAGCTTTTGAAAGCTTAATGTAGTATTATTAAAAACATAGAATGCTCATCATATTTTCCCCATGCTAGGGTACCTTGGGCCATGTCATGGTCTGTTAAAAACAAAAAAATCCAACGACTGCCTCTATTTCAGAAACATGAACGTGTTTAGTAATGAAAACAAAATGTGTATTAGAATACAGCAATATTTACATGGTGTTTTATACAGTGACCAGGTCCCCAAGAGAGTGTGATGGGATTTCTGTTCCTGAAGCTTTGGGGTTCTTCCCTCCGAAGGCTGGGAGCCGTCTGCTTACACCTGGAAGTCCAGCCCATGAAGTAACTGCTGATGTCACAGGTGGCTCTGTTGACATCCTCACAACCTGCCAGGGCTACACCCTCCATGACATGCCTCTCTGGTACCAGAGGGGAATGAAGAAGGAAAAGGAAGTTCTACCTGAGCCCAGTCTGACCAAGGTGGCCCATGCCAGCCACCATGCTGACAGCCAGCAGTGACCAGAGAGGACACTGGGACCAAGCAGCTTTGGGGGTCTCCCTTGGCCGCCTCCAGGCCTTCCACTGTCCTGGTTTGGATTTGCCATGGTAGATTTGTTCGACTACCAGTTATGTATCCTGAAGTAAGGAAGCCACGTGACTTCCACACCTGAGTACCTTAGAGAACAACAGGAGTGCTGTTCTTTGGAGCAAGGATGGCTGGGCCACTCTGGGGTCCCTTCCCTGCAGTTCCCTCCACATACTGGGTCTCATGAGGAGGAGACCCCTGCCCTTCCCTGGGCTTTCTGTGTGAAGCCCTCAGAAAATGACAGTAGCGGGACAGAGTTCTCATTTCCCCTTGAAAAACCTCTCTTCAGTTTGAATGCAGCAACACAGAGTAGAGCAGCTGTAACCTATACTGAAGTTACTCTTTGCCCGCCAGCCCTAACAAAAGTGTCAAAGGCCTCTGAACCAGAGCAACTCCCATCTTGAACAGGGGATGGGTAAAATAAGGCTGTGTCTTGTCTTATGTTAAAGCAAAGGGGAAAAAATGTTGGTTTTGAATATACACTAGCCACAGTCTTTTTTGTGTTTTTACTCAAGGCTTCAGTGTAGAGTGTATCCAGCAGCCTCCTGGCCCCCACCACAATGCTCATGGCCCCTGACCCTGTGCTCCTCTTTCCCCCTGTGACCCTGACTGCTCTCTCCTCTGCAGAGAAGCCTTACCTCTTATTTCCCTGGCAACTCTGCCTCATCCCTAAATATACTGGTCAGGAAATCCTTTTTCCCAGGAGTCCCAGGTGAAGAAGCCTCCCCTCCACCCAGCCACAGATGCCCTAAAACCAGCCCATAGGGCTCTCGAGAGCCAACTGTTAAATTTTCTGGAATGCTGGTAGCATATTAATTATTAAAAAGTAAATCATATAAACTTATGGTTAAATAAAATATATTAAAAATAAGGGTTATAAATATGCAGCCCTTATCACTTCCTACTCATTTCACTGTTATCTGTATCTTTGGGGTTATTAAAATCCATTCTGTATAGGGGTAGAAATACTGTCAGAGGCATCTGACCCAGAGCGACTCCATCTCGAATAGGGGCTGGGTAAAATTAGGCTGAGACCTGCTGGGCTGAATTCCCAGGAGGTTAGACATTCTTAGTCACAGGATGAGATAGGAGGTCTGCACAAAATAGAAGTCATAAAGACCTTGTTGATTACATGGTGCAGTAAAGAAGCTCGCTAAATCCCACCAAAGCCAAGATGGCCATGAGTGTGACCTCTGTTCGTCCTTACTTCTACACTCCCACCAGTGCTATGACAGTTTACAAATGCCATGGCAATGCCCAGAAGTTACCCTATATGGTCTAAAAAGGGGTGAACCCTCAGTTCCAGGAACTGTCAACCTCTTTCCAGGAAAACTCATGAATAATCCATACCTTGTTTAGCATACAATCAAGAAATAATGATAAAAGTTGCTGGTTATCAGTCATGGTATTATGCCACGGAAATGAGCAAATGTGACAAATGAAGGCACGCGTTATTGTTTTACTGACTGTCTAGATCAGGGATCGGCAACATTTTCCATGAATAGCTACATAGTAAACATTTTAGGCTTTGTGGGCCATATGATCTCTGTCACAGCTACTCAGCTTAGCCACTGTGGCAAAAAAGCAATATATAAATGAATGAACTTGGCTGTATTCCAATACAATCTCACTTATGGACACAATTTTGAAACTCATATAAATTTTTATATATTACAAAATATTATTTTCCTGTTTATTTTTTTTTTTTTAAATACCTTTAAACATGTAAGAACCACTCTTAGATTGCAGGCTGTAAAAAACAGGATCTGGCCTGTTGACCACAGCCTGCCAAGCCTTGGTCCAGACCTAGGATGGTGATGAGGAAATCTTGACAATGCAGATCACATTCACAAGTGGTCCTGTCTGTCGCTTCCACATTGTGAATTGCATAATAATTTAAGGAAACACTGTGAGTATTCATACACTTAATCCAGTTCAGCAAAGTCTCATATCACTGAAGGAAAGAGGACATTCCAACATTCACTCTCTCACTTTACTCACTATAAACGAAATATCCATCAACATTCATTTCAGAACTGGGCTACATCAGTGCAGCCATAGCATGGCCCATGGACATGAGTGTGGCTCAAGTGAACAAAAGCATCTGTGATCAGCAACTGGCTCTATGGAATTTGCATTAAAGAGTACTGAACATATTTTATTTTTTTATTTTTTTGAGGTGGAGTTTCACTCTTGTTGCCAAGGCTGGAGTGCAGTGGTGCAACCTCGGCTCATTGCAACTTCGGATCATTGCAACCTCCACCTCCTGGGTTCAAGTGATTCTCCTGCCTCAGCCTCCCGAGTAGCTGGGATTACAGGCATGCACCACTACTCCCGGCTAACTTTTTGTATTTTTAGTAATACCGGGTTTCAGCATGTTGGCCAGGCTGGTCTTAAACTCCTGACCTCAGGTATCTGCCCGCCTCGGCCTCCCAAAATGCTGGGATTATAGGCGTGAGCCACCGTGCCCAGCCTAGTATTATTTTAAATTATGTACTACACATCCTTTTTACAAGTGAAATTTATAAGACCACCGTTTCCTTGGAGAGTTGGCTGTTCAACAGTTCCTAACCCAGCGCGGCCTATCCCAGGGGTCATGATGGTGACTGGTGAGCAGTGGGCCTTGCCGCCCACCCAATTCTAGGCAGTGAGTGCCTGAAAGGCAGGGCTGCATCTGATCCAGCCTTTCCCTGCCCCAGAATAAGACCTGGTAACCCTGCTGGTGTTCAGGCTAAGTAAACGAACACATGAGTGGGCACAGCACCTTGGTCCTGCACCATCTCTTGTTTCTTTTAAGGATTATTAGAGACAGCATATTCCAATTTTGATCACAACGTGGAAAACACTTCAGTGAAGTCTCAACGTGTCCCTCCAATAACAAAAGATTATACACAAACTTTTAAACATTCTTTTACTTAACTGGTACTTAGTAAGTCTCTATTTTCAGCCCAATACACACTATTTTGCATGTTATTCATGACAACAATTCAGTGTCTAAACTCATTTTAGAACATAAATGAACCAAATGCCAGTGAGAACATGTCTCCCCACAGGCGCTCAGTGTTGGGCAGAGCCGGTCCCCTTAGAAGGCCTGGGTGCTCCCCTGTGCAGATCCCATTAAGAAACCAATGCTCCTCGGCCGTTCCCATGATCACTGATTAACATTTTAGTGATGTAGCTCCTGCTCCAGAGGAAGAGAAACAAATTAATCTCATATTTTTTAAAAAAGTAAAAGTCATTGTCATTGGAAGAGTAGTCTGATGAAATGGAAGTCATGTACATGTGACTAACACGTATGGAAAGGAGAGATGGAGGCTGACAACTCTGGCAGCCAAACACTGCTGTGTGTCAGTATTTCCTCACTTCATATGGTTTTAAAAAGGTAACAAAGCCTTTTCCAGACTCATGATCCTCATTCCTCACCTGCTCACAAGGTTCATCCTGCAGAGAAGTGCTAGGGGTCCTTCAGGGAGGAGTCCTTTCACACGGGATAACACAGGTGAGGCAGGAGAGTAATGTCTGAAGACAGGGACCCTAAGACCAATTCATGCTGACTTCCTAGACCTAAATCAAAAGGAAAACCCCAACTTTGCATTCCCAAGTAACAAAAGGACCAGAGGCTACTCCCCTTTCCTGCATACAGATGAAAAACTGAAAGCACCTCTGATTGGTCCCCTCTCACAACCAGTCTGCTCTCAGGTCAAGTCTTCATTTGTGTAAGAGTATAATTTTGTAACTTCACTTCAGCTTCTGATTGGTCACTTTCTGCAATCAATCAGATGTTTGCATAGGGTGTAACTTTATAACTTGGCTTCAGCCTCTGATGTGTCCCCTCTCACAACCAATCAGACTGACTGTGGGCCACTACTTCATTTACATAGGGTGTACACCAAGTAACCAATGGGAAATCTTTAGAGGGTATTTAAACCCCAGAAAATTCCGTAACCAGGCTCTTGAGCCACTTGCTTGGGCCCACTCCCACCCTGTGGAATGTACTTTCATTTTCAATAAATCTTGGCTTTCATTGCTTCATTCTTTCCTTGCTTTGTTTGTACATTTTGTCCAATTCTTTGTTCAAGACACAGGAACCTGGACACCCTCTGCCAGTACCACCGGCTGCCCTAGCTGGACTCACCTTCATGTTGTACAGTATAAAAAAGGTGCCAGAAAGTTCCAGAGTGTCAATCAACCTGAGCTGTCCACCGACCCTGCTGTACTCCAATTCCCCGCCCATAAATTGACTCTTTGATCTCTGAGGCCACCTACTTGATGCTGTTGAATGTTATGATCTTCAGGTTCATAAGATCCACAAACAGAAAATGTTAACTTAGGATCTGAACACAGCTAGATACCCACCATCTGCTCTGCTCTGAGAACTGGGCCCTGGAAGAGCTGGAGACAGAGCTGAGCCCAACCCCTGGGTAGAAGAGGCCCACCTGCCCAGGTGCTTCCTCTCTGCGAGGCCCTGTCGGATGCCAATATTATCACCTCCGCACAGCTGGTTCATCCAACAAGGTACCCGACACAGAGGAAAGCCCACGGTAACTGCTACCAAGGGAAGTCCAGGCCCCAAAGAAGGAGGGCTGGCTGCTCCCTTGGGGAGCTGCCCAAGGTCACCAGGCACCCAGGAGGGGCTGACCCGGTATGAAGGGACATGGAGCTAGGACCAGACCAATTTTCTGCGCTTGCTAAACTTGCCGTGGTGGCACTGCTTAGATGAGTGAGTTGTGCCACTAAGGACGGATGGGCAAAACATGGTATGAACTGATGTAAGAGAACGCGTTCAAGCCAATGTGCTGAGGTGGGGACTATTCTGGACACTACTCCATGAAGTTGAAATAATGTTGTGGCCTCATTGCACTGATGTGAAGGCAGCTGCATGCGGGGAGCAGAAGTGCTGGAGCTGATGCTGCGGTGTGACTCCCTGTCCCCCTAATGTTCGAGTCATTTCACCCCTCTGTGCCCTAGGTTCCAGTGGTGACACAGGGGTGACAGTCATGTCACTGCCCCTCGTGGGATACTGCAAAGCACTCAATACCAGCTGCTACTATGGGATCTATTGGAAATTTAAAATTATCTACTCACCACACAATTAAAAATGAGCTAGGGCATAATCTTGTATATATCTATGAAAACATGGTGCGGGGATTGTGGTGAACAGTTAAATTCTGGTGCACCCATACCACAGGCTACCCCTCAGCAGGGAAAAGGAGGCAACACAGCAAGCTGAGTGGGGCCCAAGGACGTTACGCTAGGTGAAAAAAAGCAAAGTCTCAGAAGGTCACATACGTTATGATCCTACTGATACAAAATCCTCAAAATGACAAAAATCATAGCAATGGAGAACAGACTGGTGATTGATTGCCAGAGTTGGGGACAGCAGAAGGAGGTGGCTGTGCCTGAAAGGGGGTAGAAGGAGGTCTTCGGGTGAAGGAGCGGCACCGTGTCTGGCCTGCATGGACCTCCAGGTGTGAGGATGTGCATGTGGCGGGCACCTGCGCCAGTGTCCTCTTCTTGGTTTTGGTATTGTCCTATACTACAGACGACAAAACTAAGGGGAAACTGGGGAGGGTACCAGGACCTCTGTGCTACCTTTCCAACCTCCTGTGAATCTTCAAAATTAAAAATTAAAAAATATATCAGCTAAGGAAAGATAAACCATCGTGTGAAAATGCTTTCCCCATGTCGGTCCCTGCAAAGTGACTCTGCCCACACCCTCCTCTCCAGCATGGTTTTCTGCATACACATGTGTGCTCAGCTCCCACCCTCAAGGCTCTGGGATAAAACCCAGTGCACAATCTGCCAATGAGAACTGAGGCTGCAAACCATGTTCCAGTGCAAAATGGAAACACAAGAATAAGCCACACTCCAAGGAGAATATCTAAGTCCTCCACAGAGGCCTGGCCCAGCATGCCCTGGTGCCCCATGACTGCAGTAGATATTTGCTGTCCTCCTTCCTATACACCTGCTGTTGTCCACCAAGGCATAAACAGAAACACTGACTTTTCAAACACTTCATGGTTTCTTGACTTGTTCAATTCTCATGACCTTCTTTGCCAGGCTACTGTAATAGCCACTCACATGTACAAAACCTTCAATTAGGGAACTCTATATTCTGGCCACAGATAGAGAGTTGTGTGGATGCTGCTATTTGACAATACAGAGGTACTTCCTCCCTTTCACACCAAACCGATAGGGTCTCATAGGGCCCAGCCTCTCCTACGGCCACTGACTGTCACCCACAGCGTGCTCCAGTTCCAATCCCTAAGTCCCTCAGCTTTCTCCCAGGCCGCAAGACACTGCCAGAGGAAACTGGCCCTCCCCACAAAGTCACGTGTGGTGACCCCAACAGGGCCCCCAAGTAGATGTTCCTCCTCATTGCTCTCAGCCCCATTATATCATTGCTGCAGCCATTGCAAGTCCCGGAAGACCTCGCCCAACATGTTCCTGTCCTGGGCTCCACCTTCACCATGCTTCTGTCCGCAGAGATCCAAAGGAGTTCCTGCAAGGAGCGCAGTTTCAGAAAAGGGCTAAGCTCACATCTCTTCTAAGGCTTCACCCATTTTTTTCTGTGCTCCCCTATCTTTAGTCTGTCCCTGTCTTGGCTCACTAGCTGAGACTGTTCTTTCCTTCCTCTTTCCACACCTCCTTCCATTCAAAAGAGGAAACATTTCCAAAGAGTAGCCCTACACCAAATGTCCCAATTTCCTCATAGCTTCCGAAACCCATGCCTTTACAGCCAGGCCTCCTCCATGCGCTAACCGACCTGATCAGTTGCCTTTTCCCATGATGACCCTCCCTGCCTCCCACACACCCTTCTCCTGCAAGTCCACAGCTCCCTGAAACCCCTGCTTTCACATCTCCAGAGTTGTAGATGCTGTTCTTCTGCCTGAAATGCCTTCAAAGTCCAACAAAACACCAGCCCCCTTCTAAAATCCAGCTCATACTCTTTCATCTTCACTTTCTCCTCATCCCTACCCACTCCTGCTGAAATTAGAAGTATTTTCTACAAAAGCTAAGATTTCAATTCTGTGGTACTAAACACTTTCTCCACAGCTCTATAACATTTGTACTGATTCCCTTCCTCCCTTGGAGTGGACAATTCTGTCCTCTTACCAAACTCAACCACCAGAGTAGCTAATAGCAGCTTGCTGAAATGTGAGCCCGATGAATGAATTACATCCCATAGAAGAAATAATATATTAATAAATGTAAAATGAGAAATACAGTTTCATGCATTCTGCAAACATATATCAGGACCTACCATTTACAGGGTATTTCCTAGGGAGTCCATAACATAAATGATACTACAGTGTATGGTCTCAGATCTCAGGAAGGTTCCAGGGCAATAAGACAGACACAACTGTTTAGCTAAAAGCAAGCCTGGGATTAACTGATGTGAAATAAGCAAAAGGCACCTCGCAAACCATATGGCACTATTCAAACATTGGGGCACTTTTAAAGTCTTCTAATTGATATTATTAAATTATGCAAAACAAAGTTTAGGTAAAGGACGAATCCTGTCTGCAGAGTAACTTGAAATTTTGTGAGGAAATGATTTTAGCAAAAATAATACATCATCCAAAGACTTAGTTTTCATTATGGCAAAGATCTCTGCAAATGCAAGGATGATATCTATGAATTACACCATGTGGTATGTATATGTCATTTATTTTTAAGCAGAAAGGCCTAAAAATATCTAGTAGCATTTAGAAAATATTTCACACTTCTTTTTATCACTCCATGAATTTAAAACTAAAAAAATAAATATCCTAGCCTTAATGCAGAAAAGCAAGTATCTAAGTTTCCTACTTGAAATAAAAAAAAAAAAGACTCTATGAAGAAGACGGCATTTTCCTGTATAATTTGGACCAGGGAGACAAAAGGCCTGCAGCAAGTCTATCTAGGCAGGAGCTCTATCTCCATCAGCAGGGGCTGCCTCCTCTATCCCTGACAGCTCAGAAGCCCATGGTAAATGCTGTTTGTTGTCAGCAGGACACATGCACCAAGCAATTCCCCTACCCTGAGCCTCCTGCCCATCCTCTCATCCCACTTCCAATCATGGCTCATTCCCCAAAGCTCCAGGAGAAACTCTCCCCTGGCACCCAGCCCAGCCCTGACCTTGTCCCAGCCACAGCGTCCCTGCTGGTCTGGCTGTCAGCCCCGGTGGGGTGGAGAGAGAACCATGCCTGCACACCATACAGGGTAGCACAGGCCACGCTATTAGACCTGGGCCATATAACTTCTACCTCATTCAAATAAAATGCACAAAATGCTGATTAAGGAAGTATTATAATGTTTATGAAGAAAGAGTTATTGTGGTTGCAGTTCTATGGTGTCCTTGACTTGTAGATTCTATCAGTTACACAGATTGTGATACTTGCAGACTTCTTCCAAAGTTTGGCAAGAACAAATGGGCTTTTTTTGTGCAGATGACTCATTTACATTTTTAATTATTTTTAAACTACATGAAAAATAAATGACTACATTGAACAATTCAAAGAAAAATTAGAGTGTGTTCCCAAAATAGCCTAGGGTGGACCCCTCTCCCTGCCAAGTCCTAAGCATTAGAGCCCAGCATGCCCCAATAAGTCATTACAGCCAACACAGATGCAGCTTCCCTGCAAACACCAAGCAGTGCGGGCCTGCAGGACTCAGTGCCTCACGGAACCAGTGCATACTTGTGGTCACTGCCAGAATCGTGCGGTGACCGCGCACCCTTCCATTCCCGAGGCAGAAGCCTCAGCTCCTTTCTACCTCCCACCTGCCATGTTAAGTCACAGGCCGTGCACCTTAAAGGCTAGAGGCCATCCACGGAGAGGACCCTCCCAAACAACTCCCAACTGGGATTGGCCCCAACAAACACCGTGAGCTTGGAGTCTCTCTTCTTTCGGGGCTGCTCGGCTTTCTCAGTGGTGCTGCCTCTTCATGTTATCCACAGCCAGTGGGATCATGTTCTCTGTTCCCTCTCAACTATCAGAACCAGCCTTTCGGACAGGAGCTCCTGAGGTTCCTGCTAGTAAGGTATAAATAACAGATTCCCTGGAAGGGTTGAAAATTGGAAAGGAAATAGCAATTTTTAAAATCTTCCACTTCAAGACAACTGGTTGGATGAATGGGGGAGATGGTGGCTTTATTTTTCTTTTGAAGAAAGTATACGAAGGTGGACACTGGACAGGTAGGGGCAAGGTGACTATGGAAGCATCTCATGGCTGAAGCTTGCTCCCATCTCCCATAACATAAAGGCATTCATGGCAGGGGGTGGGGAGTCTTTCTCTTCCACCTATTCAAAGTGATCTTTAGAAGGTCTGCATCACTCCAGCAAACAGCGTCCAGGTTGGTTCTTGCCATATTCAACCCTATTGAAATTATCCTAAGGCGGACCGGTCAGCTGAGTTACTGTCGAAAGAAGACCCCGAAGGGGTTATTCTACTTGTTAAAAATAAACAAACAAACAAACAAACACAAAGTCAGGTGCAATGGCTCATGTCTGTAATTCCAGCACTGTAATCCCAGCACTTTGGAAGGCCAAGATAGGTAGATCACTTGAGGTCAGGAGTTCAAGACCAGCCTGGCCAACATGGTGAAACCTCCATCTGTACTAAAAATACAAAAGTTAGCTGGGCGTGGTGGTGCATGCCTATAATCCCAGCTACTCAGGAGGCTAAGGTGGGAGAATCGTCTGAGTAGGGGAGGGGGAGGGTGCAGTGAGCCGAGATCATGCCACTACACTCAAGCCTGGGGGACACAACAAAACAGCCTTTGCATACAGAATTGTAACACAGAGTCTACCACTTTGAGGCACATCAAAAGATATGAGTTTAATATAAAGAATTCTCCTCCTACTGTGCATCTGTGGTTATGAAATAATTCATGTCATAAAACTTACATATAAAATAATATTGCTCTATTCCATTGCTTTAGAATATGAAATAAGAGATACGATTTTATGGGGAAGACTACACTTAATTGGAAGGGAAGAGAAGAACAGCAACATGTCCCAACCATGGGCTTTGCAGTTCCTCAAGGAGACACCAGCAAGACACTTCAGAGGACCCCAGGAACCACAGCCACCCCCCCAAAAAAAACTGTCAGATGATCCATTGGTTCTTGTTATTCAACCTCACATTCAGTTGGATGGTACAAGATGGAGGGCAGGGGTCTAAAAATGTGTATTTTAAGTGCATGTAAATTATACAAGTGGTAAATTACTCCCTGTTTTACAAATAGGACACAACTGATTCTTTGGACATTATTTTCTAATGGCACAAAATATCTTTTGTTTATATCAGCTTTAACACTCCTCAATCTACCCAGTCTTTGTAAATACCTAAGTACAAATCGTTTACATTTAAAAGAACTAGGAAATAGATTTTAACAACAAAATTTTAAAAAATAAAAATGAAAGATGCCTCAGACAGAATAATGGGCATAGGCACAACAATGTCGCCTAGTGGTTAAATTTTTAAGGAGAAAATTATTGAGTCATCCCCAAAGCTACAGAAGCACCTCAGATACAAATGTATTCAGGGATAACTTTACAATCTTTATCATCTGAACAAAAATTTACTTTTTCTAAACCCAATATGTAATTAAGATTTGGAAGATATACTGGGATAAACCAGGTTAAGATCCACTCTGAACATATCTTTTTCTAAAATAGACATAGTATAGTTTATTTACCCAAGTCTGCATTTATACCTATTCAATATGTTTAAATGATGGAACTTTTGAACTCATTTATGAATCTCTTGTCTCTCAGAACTCCTGTGTATCAGATCCAGATGAACGGTGTTCAAGGCAAGGCTATTTGTGACCCCTGGTGAGTGAGGGGGCCCCCATCCAGGGAACCATCCACTGGGTGACATGAGGACATGCAATCCCAAAACTGAATCTTTGAAAGAGAAGGCAATGAAGTGAACGCAACAGGCACAGAAAATCCATTGCTTAACCCTAAGCATGAAACATTCCTGGAAATCTCTCATCCTTCCCACAGAACATGGGCCTGGAAAGGTGAGCATGAAACCACTCTCGCAGGATGAGTCATGTTTGAGATGAAGGCAGAGCATGGAATCCAGAAATGAACATGTCTTAAATCCTTCAAAGATAGATTAGACAAGGAAAGATTCCAATGTCACTCCTTTTAATCACATTTTTATTAGTGCAATAAATTTTGTAACTTCTCTTCCCCAAGCAGAGAATACCCACATTTCTTTGTAATCATCTTTGTTCCTACTTGACACTTTCCTTTTACTTTTGCTCCTCAATGAAAGCTTTATTTTTCCACTTTCACCATGCTATAATTCTTTTATTGATCCGAATAACAACTGGATTACCAGACAACGCTGCCAGGAGCCACCAGACCTAAACTGGGCACAGAGGCTCACATTCAAACCCTCTGCAGAGCTGGCTGCGAAAACTGTAACAGGAACTGGCTTAAAGAAGAACATTTTCCTTGAGAGGTTGAGGCAGGCAGATCGTTTGAGGCCAGGAGTTCAAGACCAGCCTGGCCAACGTGGTGAAACCCCGTCTCTAACTGAAAATACAAAAATTAGCTGGGTGCGGTGGCGCATGTTTGTAATCCCAGCTACTCAGGAAGCTGACGCAGGAGAGTTACTAGAACCCAGGAGGCGGAGGTTACAGTAAGCCAAGATCGTGCCACTGCACTCCAGCTTGGGCAACACAGTGAGACTCCATTTAAAAAAAAAAAAAAAAAAGAAGAGAAGAAGAAGAGAAGAAGAAGAAGGAAGGAAGAAGAAGAAGGAAGAAGAAGAAGGAAGAAGAAGAAGGAAGAAGGAAGAAGGAAGAAGGAAGAAGGAAGAAGAAGAAGAAGAAGAAAGAAAATACAGAGTAGACACTCCCTTGACAAACCTCCACCAGCTGGCCAGCCTGGTAATCACGGCTCTGCCCTCTTTCTGATGGGCCTGTGTCCACCCTACACCAAATAGCCTTGCAGCCAGAAAGTGACGGTACACACTCAGAGAACTCATCCTACAAGGTGGACTTTACAATTGCCAAAGCAGAGAAATTTTGCTCACCAATTTATTACTGTCAGTAGCCTATGCTATTATAATTATAAAATTTAATTAAATATTATGTAAACTGATGAAATTAAAGTTTGAAAATAAAAATAGTTGACAGTTTCAAGAAAACTTTGTAAAATGCTGTGGACAAATTTTATAAAGGCTATCTTTACTTTTTAAAAATATTATTTAATTGAGTGTGGGCAAGAAAACTGAAAATGACAAGAGTGGGAGGAATTATAAAAATATAGAAGCATTTACTTCTCAAAGTTTTGAGCAAGTATCTTTTATTGTCCAGGTACTTTTAAAAAACAAACTGAAATTTTTAGTTCATATATTACTAAGATGGTTTACAAAGTTGTCCTTGAACCTTAAACACTGGACCCATATGGCCAAGCCATCATAAATAAAATAACTAAGGTGTTATATAAGCTGAATGTAAGCTGGAGAAAGGTGGCAGTCCTTCACACACAAAGCTACAGATGCACGGCTTGTTGAGTGGAGATGGGCTAGATTTCAGCCCCTCTTGCCCCCTTGACTGGAAACCCTGATGTCGGAAAGTCCAAAAGACTGATACAGCAGCTGTGCCCACACACAAAAGAGGGGCCTCAGCCACATCAAAGAATTGGCAATAAACATACCTCTAAGTTTTCATTAAAATAACTAAGGTATTATGTGTTATATTTTATGGCTTCCTGCTTTAAATTACTATTGAAAATAATTGACCTATTTATGATGATTTTTACAGTGCTATTAAATCTACTTCATGATGATCATATTCTAATAATAGATAATAGTATACATTCTAAATTTTAAATAATCAATAACACCTCGAGCAGCAACTGTTAAAGGTCACCTGAGTGGCAGAGGACTGGGGTCAAACCTGAAATTAGAACACATAAAATATACTAAGAAAAGGACACCAAGAGAATGTATATGACATGCCAGGTATTTTGCTTCCTGTAAACCACATAGCTATTAACTCTAGGAGCTCAAAGAACAAAATATATCCAACACAATATTAGCTCATAATATTCCAGGGGAGAAGGTTGAATGTTAACAACTTTGTGTTACAGGAAACTGCTAGTAAGAGAGGATTCTGCGCCCTTGTTTCAGGACGCTGCCAGCTACACAAAGGTGTGACAACTTAAACCACCCATGTGTGATCATTCTCAAATGACCTCTGCCGAATGACTCACACGAAGCTGCCCTAGCTTACAACAGTTTAGATTCACTTAGAATTTATTTCTAACACTAGTTATCAAGATTTAGATCCATATCAAGATCCTTGAAGGCAGGAATCATATCTCTAAGTTATATTGCATTCTCTGTCCTTCATAGATTATTGCCTGGCATGGACATCATCGTTAATTGTACTGTCCCCACTGCACACCCAGATCACAGTACCAGACACACACTGTACACTCAACCAATATCTGTCAGATTGAACACACAGTGATGAGAAGCAATTGAAATTTTGAAGCCTAAAAGATGTTGAAAGATTGGTACAACGAACTACCCTCAAACTACTCCATGATCCATTTTCCCTTTCTATGCATACTTGCATGTGTATACACACACACACACACACACACACACTATTTTTGCTTTCTGAATCATTTGAAAGTTGCTGAGAAAACAGTACTGCACTCTAAAGTCCTTTAGCACATCTCCTAAGAGTAACAGCAGTCTCTACATAAGCTCAATACCTTTATCACACCTAAGAAAATAGGATCCCACATATAATTCAAACACAAACTTCCTCGATGTCCTTATGTGATCTTTTACAGCTTTTTTTTTCAATCCAAGACACAATCAGGGTTCATGCACTGCATTTCTTTAGACCTCTTCAGAACACTCTCCCCTGTGTTTTTGTTCTGTTTTGTTTTTCATGACATTGGCTTTTTAAAAACAGCCTTATTGAGATATAATTCACACACCATATAATTCACCCATTTACACTGTACAATTCAATAGTTTGTCATATATTCACTGTGCTGCGGGACCATCACCACAATTTTAGACTCTTTTTATCATCCCCAAAGGAAATCCCAAACCCATTAGCATTAGCAGTCACCCCCACTTTTTTCTTCCAATCTCCCCAGCCCTAGACAACCACTGATCCACTATTAATACTTTGCATCTCTATGGATTGGCCTGTTTTGGACATTTCACATAAGTGAAATCATACAATACGTATGCTCTGTGACTGGCTTCTTTCACTTAGCCTAATGTTTTGAAGGTTCATCCATGTGTCAGTACTTCATTGCTTTTACTGCTACCTAATAAATTGTATGAATATATCACATTTTATTTATGCATTCAGCAGCTGATAGACATTTTAGTTATTTCTATTTTTTCATTATAAGCAATGCTGCCATTAACATTTATGTACAAGTTTTTGTGCAGACATATGTTTTCACATGTTTCCACTGAGGAGTAAAATTCCTGTGTCATATGACAGTAGTCATGTTTAACATTTTTAGAAGCTGCCAAACAGTTTTTCAAAGTGACTGCACCATTTCACCATTTCCATAAGCAATGGATGAGGGTTTCAATTTCTCCATATCCTTGCCAATGCTTGTTACCGTCTTTGATTACGGCCATCCTAGTGGGTTTGAAGTGGTATGTCACAGTGTTTTTGACTTGGATTTACCTAATAACTAATGATATTAAACATCTTTTCATGAGCTTATTGGTCATTTGAATATCTTTTTTGGAGAAACGTCAGCAGAAATACTTTGGCCATTTTCCAATTGGGTCATTCATCTATTTAAAGTTGAGTTGTAAGAGTTCACAACTTCAGAACACATTCTGGATACAAGTCCTTAAGAGATAAGCGATTTGCACATATTTTGGATAAAAGTCCTTAAGAGAAACATGATTTGCAAATATTTTGGATACAAGTCCTTAAGAGATACATAATTTGCAAATATTTTGTCCCATTCTATAGGCGTTTTCACTTTCCTGATGGTGTTCTCTGAAGCACAAAAGTGTCTTTAATTTTTATGAAGTCCAATTTATCCGAGTTTTCTTTTGTCCCATGTGCTTTTGGTGTCATTTCTAAAAAGGCCTTACCTAACCCCAACATCATAAAGATTTATTACTGTGTTTTCTTCTAAGACTTTTATTGTTTGAGCTTTTATATTTTGATCTATAATCCATTTAAAGTTTTGCGTATAGTATCAACAAGGAGTCCAATTTTATTGTTCTGCATGTGAATGTCCAGTTGTCCTAGCACCGTTTGTTAAAAAAGCTATTCTTTCCCCCACTGAATGCGGTTGGCGGTCTTGATGAAAATCATCAACTGACCATAAGTGTAAGTTAAGGGTGTATTTCTGAACTCTCTGTTCTGCTCCATTGTCCTGTCTATCCTTGTGCCTGTAATACACTTTCTTAATTACTGTAGCTTTGTAGTAAGTTTTGAAATCAGGAAGTATGAGTCCTCCAAGATTGTTTTAGCCCTTCTGGGTCTCCTGAATTTCCATGTGACTTTTAGGATCATGATACTGAGTTCTGTGAGGAGACTTCACTGCAGCTGTTTTGAAGAATACTCTCAATTTTTCAATTGTTTCTTCATAATTCAGATTAAAAGCTTTCTGGGGCAAGAACACTACAGAGGAGTATAGGTGATTTCTCCTAGCATCATACAAGGGCATAATATTGGCACATATTATCAGGTTGTCCCCAGCAGGAGGGGTTGAATTTAAGCAGTAGCTTAAGAGGCTGGCCTCTAGATTATTCCATTGTAATGGTTGTTTTCCCTTTTATAAGTAGTAGGTAATCTGTGAGATAATACCTGAGAACGCATAAATATCTAATTCTCCAACAGTCTTTCAAAACCCAGTGATTTTATCACTCAAACATAATTCTTGTCTAGGTCAAGGTTGCAAAATGATGATTTTTAAAATGCATAATTTTAGCCAGGCACAGTGGTTCACACCTGTAATTGCAGCACTTTGGGAGGCCGAGGCGGGCAGATCACCTGAGGTCAGGGGTTCGAGACCAGACTGCTCAACATGGGGAAACCCTGTCTCTACTAAAAAATACAAAAATTACCCGGGTGTGGTGGCGGGCACCTATGTTCCCAGCTACTCGAGAGGTCAAGGCAGGGGAACCATTTGAACCTGGGAGGCGGAGGTTTCAGTAAGCCGAGATGGGGTCACTGCACTCCAGTCTGGGCAATAGACTCTATCTCAAAAAAATAATAAATAAATAAATATATAAAATGCATGACTTCTTCAGAATTTATTAAGCTGACATTATTTAACACTTCAGACTCCTGAATCTTTTAATTTAATATATTACAATCTATTAATACGATCATTCTTGCCAGCAGGAGGCCCTATAGCCTACTCCTGGGTTTCTTTTTTTGACTTACTCCACAGGCCTTTGAACACCTTCTTGCTAGTTTCTAGCACAGGATGCCCCAGGCACAACCTTGTCAAGATCTGTAATCTGCCATTTCTCCAAGGATCCATGTGGGAAACTGTAGTTAGTGTAATGGTTGGAAAGGTGTCATTGCTATTTACTTTACATTTATATTTATAGAAAGAGTGAAAAGGTGAGAGAATTCTCACTGCTTGTAGCCCTTCTTCCACAATTAGAACTTCCATTCCCAATAACATCAATGTATTTTATTTTTTTGTACCACCTACAATACCTACAAAATAATTGAAGCATTGCAACACAACACCATTACCAACTATAATTGCACCAGGTAAATCTCAACAGTTCTTTGCCATTTCTTTTGTTCTTAAAATATGTTCCAATAAAGATACATGATCAGAAAACCGTTCAAAATTATCAGAATTAAGTCTTTATTCCGGGCAGTTGTGCTATCAACTTTAGACAGTTAGATTCCTTTGTTTCTGTTTTTCCACTTTAAAATTTCCTTTTTTCAATTTTGATGGTATTCTGTTTTCTGAATATATAAACACTTGTGTAGTTCAAAATCAAAATTATATAACCAAGCCATATTCAAAGAAACCTAATTCCTATTTTTATGTTGAATACCTCATTCCCACACATCCTCATTCTTCCTTTTTTTTTTGAGTTGTTTTTCTTTGTCAAAAGAAAGCAAATATGTGTTTATTCTTGTTTTCTCTTCTTTCTTGCAAAAAGATATACTATAAACAATTTCCATGTGCCCTCTTCGTTGACAATGATTACTGCAAATCACTCCATGTCAGTTCATAATGATTTTTCGCTTTCACTTTTATGGCTGACGTAAAGTAACGTTCATAGATGAGGCGAGACTATGACCAAGCGTTTTTGAAAAAAAATGGAAGGATAAGAGGCGTCTGATCTCCGATGATTACACTGTAGTCCTTCCAGTACAGATGTATTATTTGTGCTAAATTGAGTCCTACATATAGACTTGTATATAAGGGAAAACACATTATTCACTTGCAACAAATAGACAAATAAAAACTACCTTCAACATCAAATCTAGAACTGAACTAAACCAAACCAAAACAAATTGGCCAATGTTCAAACATCATCCTGGTAACATGCACATATACCCCAATATCTGTCTTCCTTCCTTCTCTTTCCAACCCCCATTTTTCCATCTTCTTTGAGGTACAGGTGGCCCCCCAATCCTCTCCACCACTCTCCTCAATCAGATTCTAGAATGGTTGACTACCTAGAATTCTCTAGAAAGTGGCCTACTGAGTTCTTGTGAGTCCAGCAACCAAGATGCACTGATCTCTGTGAACGCCGGCTTTTTCATAAGCTCCACCGCCACCATCTGACCTCATGAAGGGGACTGCAGAAGGTGAAAAATACCACCCCTTGGGCAGTCGATTTCGATTTGTGTTAATTTTCTCGTGCTCTTTCTCAGACCTTATCACAGGGCTGAATAAATGTGGTTGATGTATTGGTTTCTCAGTTGATTACTATTTAAAAGCTCTAACAACATTTAAAAAGTTACATCTTATACCATACTTCAATCTGTATGTATCCCTTCTCACTTAATTAAAAAGTACGTTGTGGATAGTTCAAGCTGCCACCCAAACACATATTTCTGAAAGCTGAGTCACACTAAACACTAAATCACAGGATCCATGTGAAGCCTGAATCAATCTGAATATTTTACACTATTTCTGACCCTGCTATGTAGAATATGCAAGCTTCGCTTGAGTATAAACAAAAGTTTAAAATACATGATGTAATTAAGAGAAGAATAATCCTAGCGACCTCCTTCAGCTGTTATGAGGATAAAATGAGGAACTGCTGCCCGAGACACTGCTGGGCAACGTCATCAGTGTTAGTGTCAGAGACAGTAACATCCAACCCATTGTGTGACTCTAAAGATTCATTCTCTGGGAAACTCATCAACCACCACAACGCAGCCCTTCCTATATTTCCTCTTTATAAAATTATTAGGGACCAAACTAGAGAAACAGTGTGGAACAGTATCCTTCAAGGCTTCCTTCATTTGCAGTGAGACCACTTGCCTTTCATTCCCGCATCGTGCCCATCCCATGAGGGAGGGTCTGCATATTTGAAAGGCTGGAGGAAAATGCTCAGAAGTTTGGCCAGGCCTGCGTTCACCCATGGAAGAGGACAAAGAAGGGGACTGAGCATACTCTAGCAATGACCAGTGGCTCGACTAGGAAAGTTCTCTGCTGAGATCACTTCCTCCTGGCAAAAACAAGGGCTCCTCAGGGCTTAGGGTGGAGAGCAGAGACTCAGGATGAATCATGGGCTGTGGTGAGCCAGGCACTCGGCGACCTCACATCAAGGTGGTATGCCGATGCAGGAGCAATGCAGGCCCTGAAGGTTGCCCCACCCGACACGGCCACTCAGCTGACCGACGAAACTCCAGCCCAGCCCCTGCTCTGTCCCCTAGATTGTGCAGAGTTTGAGAAGCCCAGCTCCTGAGGGCAAGGCCAGATCTCACAACCAGGGGTCTGGGGACCCGGGCCCGCACGTAGCCATCTCTCCACCAAAAGCTTGGCCTCTATTTTTACTCCTTGCTCTAACACACCCATGGTTAAAGGATTTCTGAAATGTGTTCTGGAATGCCGTGTGGCTCAGCTGAGACCCTGGATTCCATGTCACACTGCCCTAGCAGCTGCACTATCAAGCCCAAGCACAAAGACGAGAGTGTTTCCAGGCGGCCCACCCAAGACAGCAGTCCTTTAAATTGACTCCTCGTCATATTGCCCTGGGTACTTTAGCTGGCAAAGAACAAATTAGCATTCTCAATCTATATATACTGTAGCACACTAAATAAAGGGCTGGAGCCAAGGCACAAAAGGTCGGGCCATGAAATTCCCTGCAGGAACCCGGGTCCCACCATTCCACTCTCAGGCTCTTTGGAAAGCTGACGCCCAGGGCCACAAGCAAGTCTTTGTGTGTCAGGAGGGCCCACTGCTGGGGCTTTCAGTGCACACAATAACTCACAGGCTGTGTCCAATTTCAGAACACAACGAAGAGGCAATGACCACACCCACATGGGCCTGGGCTTTCACTCAGGAGTTCCTCATGAAAAAGCACCACGGAAGATGCCCAGGGGCAGCACCACTACTGGGATCCACATCCACCCAATCGCCCTAGTAGGGCCTCCAGGGCACTCCTGCAAGCGTCACGTGGTTTCACAGATCCCAGGCAGAAGCAGGGCCAGTGTTACTACCACCACCAGTGAGGAAATGAAAGCCCGGAGAAGCCGTGAGACTTGATGAAGGTCACCAACTGGCTAAATGATGACAGGTGCTCTAATGAGAAGTTTTATTACCTCACTATATTGTTTTACTCAAAAATATTTCCTGTCTGACAGCTGCTTCCCGGATTTACTGTTTAAAGTGAGTAATTCCACTTTTCTTAGACATGGAATTTTACATATAGCACCAGAGCAGAGTTAAGGATTCCTTTACTAATTTTCCTTACTCATTTATTATATAAAATAGACACGAGACTTGAACAGGGAATGAGGAAGCCCAGAAGAGCAGAAACTAAACCAGTCCAGTGGAAGTGTCATGTATGTTGTTGCATAGCCTGCATTCCAGACTAGCAAGACAAGGCTCTGAGCTTCCTAGTGGTCATGGCAAAGATGAGATGCAAAGCCAGATTCAAAGCTCCCACATCTCAAGATAAAAGAAGACAGATCCAGAGAACCAGTGCCCCGCAGCCCTCATGCTGAAGACAAGGTGTGCAATAGTGAATTACGTCCCTAACAACGTGCCAAAAACAAAAAATACAAAGATGGTTTTCCAACAGCTGCTTCTCCCCTCAATAAAACCTACATCACACCAAGGCTCCATTCAGTAGAAGTCCTTAAATACAGAGACCAAACAATGCAGTCGAACATGCCATTCTTTTGGTTTGTCTTGACTGAGGATAAAACGACAGCGTATCTAAAGGAAGTAGAGAAATAGAACACAGTGGACACATACACTGAACTGTGTCGGGCACTACCACGATTTTACAAATCATGGAATTAATTTGGTATATCCAGAATACTGTTAAGCAATATGCAAAGGTTCATTCTGCATTAGAAAGGTAGGCTTATACACTTCAATGTTTAAGTTGAATATGCTTTCATTTGAGAACAAGTTACTTATTCTGGGATTATGTACATTTATAGATAAACCTATATATAAATATACATAATTTTACAAGATGTATACATAAAATATATTTCAGTTAAAATTATGTTTTCTAAAAATATTGCTAATATTTGGCATTAATCACACAAAATATGAAAGAATTTACACACTAGAGCCATTTTAATGTTTAGTAAAATAATCCGATCTTTAAAAAAAGAGATAGATTCACAAAAGCACTAAAATTTCACTCAGATTTTGATGAAATCTTCCCTATCTATTCCTATAAGACCTGCAATTAGGTATGGATAATCAATGAGGAAATGCTTTGATTAATGAAATTAAACTTTAAAGCTAAGCTTTAGGACACTGTGTATTTGCTCTAACAAAGAAAACGCATTATTTACTTACCTGTAATATAGTGTACTTGTTTGCTAATTTTTAAACTACTTTCCTGGAAATAAGATAGCTCTTTTCAAAATATACTTTTTTATAACTAGAAGCAACACTTAATTAGTGAAGACAGTTATAACTGACTACCGTAAACAAATTAAAAGAACCTGTTATTATTTAAAAGTGTATAACTCTTCAATGAATGGTTAAAAACATATACTTTTTTTGCTTTTTGAAGAAACAAGTGAACATTTATTTTTGTGTCTTTCTTCCTATGTATATTTCAAGTCTTTTTCAAAACAAAGCCCCAGGAATCTCCAGATTCAATTACGTCCCTGGGCTTGGCTGATTGCTGCAGGAGTCTTAGGGAGCCTTATACAAATGCTAGAGTTACTCATTTACCCACGTTAAACCCTAGGACAGACCACACAACAAAGCAGGACTCCTTCCTCCATGGAATGTGCTGATTTCAGATGAGGCGGCAGCCAAAGTAGAAAACACTGGAATTTTTCCTTAGAACTGGACTGTGATGACAGGTGCTTGCCATGAACGTCACCTACTGTCTTTTCTTTGACCCTTCCTTTCCAGTTTTTGAAGATTAAGCAGGAAATAATCTTCTCTGAAGATATTTGATAAAAATTCCCCAAAAAAGCAAAAACATATGCTTCTACTGCATTGATAAAAATTTACTGCAGTGTGGCACCTAAAAGTAGTAACAACAGTAATAAAAAGTAATTTCAAAAAACGTTAAGATTTCTTCAGCAAAATAAATGATTCACATTTTCAAGTCCTTTTTGAAATCAGTTATTAATATTATTCCTTCCCCATTTCCAGCTAAATGACCACAGCAACACAGTTTTTTGCTACTCAACATCTTTAAGCCTGTAACTCTTAGGCTATGCATAGCCCGATGTCCTAATCAGGCATTCATTGCTCCCAGCAGGTCTCCATCTGTTAGTACCAGCCTCCTCTTTCCTTCCAATCTCAAGGTTACTCTTAATAGTAACCCCATCTCGGCCGAGCGCGGTGGCTCACGCCTGTAATCCCAGAACTTTGGGAGGCCCAGGCAGGTGGATCACTTGAGGTCAGGAGTTCAAGACCAGCCTGACCAACATGGGGAAACCCTGCCTCTACTAAAAATACAAAATTAGCCAGGTACAGTGGTGGGTGCCTGTAATCCCAGCTACTTGGGAGGCTGAGGCAGAAGAATCACTCAAACCTGGGAGGTGGAGGCTGCAGTGAGCCGAGATCATGCCACTGCACTCCAGCCTGGGCGACAGAGTGAGACTCCAGCTCAAAAAAAAAATTAAAAAAGAGTAACCCAATCTCAAGGTTACTGGTAGGAATACTAGTAACTGCAAAAAGAACTTTTAAGTGGCAAGGCATGGCCCATCAAAAGTCAGCCCAAGGGCAGTTTTCAGCCCTGCCTCACCTGGGTCTAGTTCAGCTGGTGGATGAACTGATTGATGTGTTCACCCCGACAGCCAGGTGAGCCCATCTCCTTGAAGAAGCCCACTCTATTTGTGGTAGCATGATGGGCCACTGAGAAGTGGAAAGGGCGCAAAAACCATGAGATCTCCTGGAAATGCTTCCCCAGGAAGGCAATTTCATGAATGAGGTCTTCCAAGCAAATGACACCAAACTTCCCCAGGTGCTCCTCATCACTGTGTCATCTGAGAAATGGACTTCTTCTTGACCTTGGTTTGTCCACGTTTCAAAATGAGTTTACAGGCAGACTTCAGATGTGGAAAACCCCAGGTCACATAAGTTTCCACCATACGCAGCATTTTTAGGTTCTGGGGGGTGACTTTTATAAAGACACCACTAAAAATTTTCTTCGGGCGAAGTCTTGCCATGGTTCTCTGCACCAGTAAACTCACGCCATTAATCCTTTCAATGCGTACAATAAAGGTCAAGGAACGTTATCTGGAAATTCCAAGGCATGAGGTCTCACTTCTAGTCGTCTGAGACGCATCTTGTCACATTTCTGCCACCAGGAATCATATAAGAATGATTCCAGTCACTTAACCTGAGCCCTTTCCCTTTCCTCTGCTCCTTCTTTGCCAAAAGTGCCTGCTTCGCCTGGGTGGCTCTGAGGACTTGACAAGCCTTCCTCTTTTTCAGGAGATTTTCTGGAACTAAAGGGATTTTCCTTTGCTTTTGCTCCGTCATCTTTCTAGAGTTGTAGCCACTGATCATGCGCAACCTTACCACATGGGGAAGATGGTGCTCGCTCTGTCAAGACCGTATACTACTTTTAAAGATCTAAAATAAATTATGAAGTGGCTCTTGTCTATCTCATTTATAGAACAGGATAATATGTGAAGTTTGCGTTGAAAATAAAAAGGGAGAAAGATCACATGACTTGCATTCATCCTTTCATTCACTCAAAAGATATTTACTATTTCTCTTCCATGGGTCAGTATCTGGGATAGATTCTGAACATCCACAAATGCGGATGACAGGATCCCTCCCTGATGCAAGTCCATCTCTGGTAGGAACCACAGATAAACAAACACAAGACACCAAGGCTTGTGCCATGAGAAAGGCTCACATACAATGCTCGTGGAGCTCCAGATAAGAGCAGATGCTCTTTCTAGGAAAGAGGGTGGTGGCCTGAGGGGACAATCCTGAGGCACTGGTTGAGCTAAGTGTTGTAGAATGGGATAAGGACATGTCTAGCAGAAGGAAGGGTCTCTACAGGAGAAGATAGGAAAGGTTGTGGGATGTGTGAAGAACTGGGATTGCAGGTAAGCTGCAGCTGGGGCCTGACAATGTACAGCAGGGCAGCCATGGAAAGGGTGCAGGGACCAGGCAGCAGAGCCTGGATCTTATCCCAGAGGTGGCAGAAACCCACGGAGGACTCCAGGCAGGGCAATAACAAGATGGCACTTACATTTAGCCATGACTTCTCTGGAGGGATAAGGAAGGTGGGCTCAGATCACATCCTGCCTTTCCCCAAAACATTCTGAGGGCATCTCATGAACTTTATAAACCTCCACACCCCTTCTCCATTGCCCACCTCTCCTGCTTCACCTCCAGCTGTTCTCCCTAGCGCCCCACTACTCCTGCCACACTGCCTGATTCCTGCTGCTCACACACACCAAGCTCAGCCCCACTGCAGGAGATGTGCACATGCTGCTGTACACTGTAGACGGCTTACTCTTCTCTTCACTGAGGTCCATGTACAGCAAAACCTCCTCAAAGAAGCTCTCCTGACAGCCCATCCAAAACCGCAGCCCTTGGCTGGGCATGGTGGCACACGCCTGTAATCCTAGCTATTCAGGAGGCTGAGGCAAGAGAATCGCTTGAACCCAGGAGGCGGAGGTTGCAGTGAGCCAAGATCGCACGCCACTGCACTCCAGCCTAGGCGACAGAGCAAGACTCCATCTCCAAAAAAAAAAAAAGAAAAAGGAAAAGAAAAACTGCAACCCTTTGTAACTCTCTTCCAACTCATTATCACTTCCTGAAATTATACTTTATATTTATTTATTTACTCTCTATCTCCTCCACTAGAACATAATGTATCAGAGTTGCAGGGAGACCTCACCTGTCATATTCATGGCTGGGTTCCCAGGGCATAAAATGCTGGTGAGTAGAAGGCCCACAGTAAATATCTGTGCGATGAATGAACGAAGGTGAGAACAGAGTCAAAAGCTACTGCAAAACACAAAACATCAATGGTGATTTCAGCTGAGCTAAGAACACAGCAGTGTGATGAGATGTTTGGTGGAGAGTTGATGCACCAGGGAGGGAATGGAGGAATCGGAGGTGATGCCTGACAGGGAGGATGCACCAAGCCCAGTTGTATGGGCCCTGGAGGTGTCGAAAGAAGGCAGCCTGAGGGGCCAGGCACGGTGGCTCACGCCTGTAATCCCAGCACTTTGGGAGGCTGAGGCGGGCAGATCACCTGAGGTCAGGAGTTTGAAACCAGCCTTGACCAACATGGTGAAACCCCTGCTGTACTAAAAATACAAAAATTAGCTGGGAATTGTGGCATCTGCCTTACTAGGGAGGCTGAGACAGGAGAATCACTTAAACCCAGGAGGTGGAGGTTGCAGCAAGCCAAGATCGCACCACTGCACTCCAGCCTGGGTAACAAGAGCAAAACTCCATCTCAAAAAAAAAAAAAAGAAGAAGGCAGCCTGAGGAACGCTGAGTTCCAGGTTCTGTGAGGCATCCTCTGGGCAGACAAGTCCTAAGCTGCTCGGGAGAGGGGCTGGGATGGAGCTGCAGAGGGGTGAGCCCGTGCTGATCGTGCAGGAAGAACGTGGCCAGGGGCAGCACTCCTGCCAGGCTCACCACACTCACCGCACAGCAGCCATGGCTGGCTCCGGGCACAGAGCCAAAGTGGAGTCTGACAGTGGCCCAGCCCCAGGAGGCCACATCCTCGAGGAGAACGTAAGGCAGAAGAAGAGGTGCAGGAGAGGGGCACACCCAGGAACCCAAATGTCTCAAGCAGGGGCAGAGGAGGGGCAGAGTCTTCAAAGGAGCCCCAGGAGGTGACAGGAAAGTGAGGAGGGAGCCCCTGGCTGAGAAGGTCAGAAAAGGAAGTTTCCGGAAGAAACCATGTCAGAGTCAGAAACTGAAGAGAGGAAGTCAGTAGGACAAGATGGACAGTTCCACAGTGAGGTGGCCGTGGGAAAGGACTCCTGTGACTCAGGACTGGGTCTGAGACCCTCAGGGAAAATGGCCCAGTTAGGACAGCCGAGCAAGAGTGCACAGGAAGACTGCACCGGGAAATCACGACAGGCAGCACCAAATCGCCATGCCTGCAAACCAACAGGGCGCTGACGGCGACATGTGCCACGTAGTCACCATCACATGGACGTCTGGGGCAAACAATCAAAGTGATTTACATGACAGATGTGTGTGAAGACATGCCAGTATTAAAGCATGAACCAGGGGCCAGGGAGTTGATCCCAGGGCAGTCTCAGTGGCTGTGGATTGAGTGCTGGGATACAAGGATGAAGAGGGCAATAATGAAGAAGCTGTCCTTCCCTCACTGCCCACCCTCTACCAGCAACCCCTGGCAGGAGGCAGGGCAGGGCCCGGAGGCAGCGAGACCCACCTTGCCAGGAGCCTGGGAACCGGAACCGGCAGCAGCCTTGAGCTGCGTCTGGAAAAAGGAGTCAGTGTCCAGCAGGTGAGTTGGGCAAGGTGAGGCACTGACTAGCCTCGTCTCCATGCCAGGGTGGGTAGAACTGAAATCAGTGGAGCCCCTGACGCGATGTCAGGAGACATGGAGGTATCGCCAGTCACATTCTCATTAATAGTAAAGTGGTGCTGTGTGGAGTTGGGGAGTTCCCCCCAGCTCACTGGAAGCCCCCACAAGCCAAGGGCAGCCCTGGGAGTGGGTCCTGCCTGTGAACAGCACCTGTCATCTACACTGCACTGGGGAAAGGTGCAAGAGACACCCTCCAGCCCCAGGCTTCTGTGAGCGAGAGCACGCGGGCCAGGAGGGCCCACAAGGTCTCACACTCACTCCCACATGTGAGAAGGAGGGAGCAGATGGATTGTTTTAAGCAGGAAGATAAATGGTCAGCGGGATATGTTTCACAAATCGCTTTTGGCAGCAATATGGGGGGTGGATAAGGAAAGCAGGAGGCTGGAGGAAGGAAATCAGAAGAGCATTTCAGGAGCCCCGGAAAGTGCTGGTAAGGGCCTGAGCCAAGAACCAAGACAATAAAACAGTAAAAAAAGAAAGCTTTTTTTTTCCCCACATAGTGGGTGAAGGTCCCCACTTTAGTGGGGAATTATGGAGCCCACACCTGAGTGCTTTCATTTGAAGCTTTAGTACCTGGGAGGATGAAGAGCTCCCAGGAGTGGCTGTCCAGCTCACTGGTTTCAGCACCAGCAGTCTTGACCGTAAGTTCAAGGGCTGCCCAGCAAGGCCTGGGAGAGAGAACCAGCCAGACTGGTTTTATTGGATTGTGCTGCTGATAATGACACAATGTCACTAACACTTTCTTGGCAACTAGCAAATATTTTGATATGATTCCTATACAAAAACAGTTTACATAAGGAGTATGATCCCCATTTCAAATAAGGCCAGGAGATAACTAAAGTTGATGGAATGCTAACCATGAGTTTGGCACTGTGGTAGGTTCATAGTGTCCCAACCAGTTTTCATGACAGCTCACAAGGGAGGTGCTGTTACTCCACTTTTATAGAAGATGAAACTGAAACCTAGATTATGTCGCTGTCAAAAGACAACAAAACTAGTGAGGAAGAGTGCCAGGATGCCGGCCCAGGTCTATCTGAGCTTGGTCCCTCTGAGATGCTTTCTGTGTCCCAATCACAGGCCCCAAGCCTCAGAACTGTTGGATCAAAACTGCAGGCAAGGAAGAGTGGGTGCAAAAGCCCATGTGTTGGGGATCTGTTCCTCACAATGGCAGGGTAGAGGGGCTCAAACATTCTTCCTTTAGGGGCCTGGCTGAATAAGCCAGGATGCAGCCATACAGGGCACAGAGAATGAGGACACCTCTACGTAAGAGTTAGATGTTTTACATAATTGCAAAACAAAATATAATTAAAAAGCAACCCCTGGCCAGATGTGGTGGCTCATGCCTGTAATCCTACCGATTTGGGAGGTCGACACAGGTGGATCACCTGAGGTAGGAGTTCGAGACCAGCCTGGTCAACATGGCGAAACCCTGTCTCTACTAAAAATCCAAAAATGAGCCGGGCATGGTGGCACACACCTGTAATACCAGCTACTTGGGAGGCTGAGGAAGGAGAATCGCTTAAACCCAGGAGGTGGAGGTTGCAGTGAGCCAAGATTGCACCATTGCACTCCAGTCTGGGCAACACAGTGAGACTCCATCTAAAAAAAAAAAAAAAAAAAAAACAACCCCTAACATTTGAAGAAAAATGAACTAAATGCTTTTAAATGCACATTGATAACATCAAAACCCACCAGCTGAGGTAGAGGGCAAGTGGGTTTTATGATGAAACAAAATACACCATGTTAAAGTGTACACCAAAGGTTAATTATATTGTTCTCTCTCATACATATGTGCATATGAAATTAGATTTCATATCTATAGGAAATATCCCATAAATGTATTCCATTTTGAACTGTGGGATGGAAGAGGCCTTAGATGTCAAGTGCAGCTTCCTTCTCATCCCAGAACACCCAGAGGCCTCTGGCCCTCAGTAGGTCACTCATGCTCACGTTTCCAATGTGAAGGCCTCCTGAAGGGGCATGCAACAGCAGTCTGATGCCCGACGTCCAGTGGCAGCACTTCTGATGCCCCACTCAAGAAAGTCTACACAGAAGAACCCTGGGGCATTTCTGACCCCTTTTGGTGTGTGTTCCCAGTCCTTTAACCGTGTGCTCATCTGTTTCAGCCTCACTGCAGCTTTACAAGGCTAGTGCCGCATCTGCATCCACACCTGCTTTCAAAGACCTGGGAAAGCAGGTCGGGGTCGGGAGTTAAATAGCTCTGGAGAGGGAAGAACCAGAAGAACTGAGTTCCAGAGAAACCCAGAGCAGGGGCTGTTCCCCAGCTGCTGACCCCAGCACACCCAGCCACACCCACCAGGCAAACTGCCACCAGGCTTAGGGCAGAAGGCTCCCCAGGCTGGATGGGGACGGGCTGTACCTCTGCTCTAGCAAGGTCACAGGTGGAGGTGAGGCAGGTTGTTTGCAGCCCTGGGAACAGAACTTATCTCAGTTCAAAGATCCAAAACACACATGCACAGAGGACAGTGAAAGGGAGAGCATGCCCCTCAGCCAGGGCCACCCGCAGAACCCCAACCAGGAGAAAGCCCTGGATGACGAGATACCTGAGGTTCCAGAGGGGAAGAAGGGGTGGGTGGGTGGGCTGGCTTCTCCAGACACCTGTCCCTGCCAGGGCGGCCTGTGCCTGTTCCTCTGCAAACCCTCCCTCCCTGCCCTGGCTCTCAGGCTTCTATGACAGGCTCAAAGTCCATGTGGATCAATTGTCCCCGTGGACTGGCAGATATTTTGCCACATAAAGTGTACATAAACTCACATTCTAAAGAAACAGCCATGTGCGATTTCCATTCCACCACTGAATTTATAACAAAAGTTACAGCCAGATGTGATCCTGTGGATTGATGTTTCCCTGCCATTTTTTTTTCAACTCACAATTCCTTTCACAGTAATATACAACTTTAAAAGCCCGCTGGGATTAACATAATATTTAGTAATATTCATTACACAGAAAGGCAAATTTTGATGTTTTAAAGTAATTAGTGACACACGCTGTTAAAACATTTTAATTTTGTAAGAAACAATCAGATGTGGGCAAATTAATTACAAAACAATAAATTATTTCATCTTCTGCATGGACACTAAATATATAGTAAAATATAGATGGGAATCTAACTGTCTTATAGGCAAAAGCTGCTGTCATTAACTTAATTTCTGACTTTTTAGTTTTGCTTTAAAGATCAACTGATTGCCGGGTGCGGTGGCTCAAACCCATAATCCCAACATTTTGGGAGGCCGGGGCAGGTGGATCACCTGAGGTCAGGAGTTTGAGACCATCCTGACCAACATGGTAAAACCCCATCTCTACTAAAAATACAAAATTAGCTGGGCATGGTGGCGCATTCCTGTAATCCCAGCTATTCAAGAGGCTGAGGCAGAAGAATCGCTTGAACCCGGGAGGCAGAGGTTGTGGTGAGCCGAGATTGGACCACTGCACTCCAGCCTGGGCCACAAGAGCGAGACTCCATCTCAAAACAAAACAACAAAAAATGACAAAGTGAGAAACGGCGTTTCTGGCTGCTGCTTGCAAGTACTTCCACACAAATAACATGGCATGTGCAAGGGCTGACTCTGTTTCCCACAAATGGATGGAAGGAAAGAACTCTAGGACACAAGCACCCACACACAGTTTTTTTCCGACATGTTTTTTGAGTGCTACGGACACCTAGACCAAGAAACCTAACATTTTTATTAAGATAACCCAATTCAGGGTTTGGAGGAGTTGCCCTTGGGAGGAGTCCCAAGGCAAATTTGCAAAATGAATCCCATCTTTACATTCTCTATTAACTTACATTTCGACATCAATGCCCCTTTGCTTCTTAATAACATACGATTACAAATAAAAACCATATAAAATTGTATCATGGTCAGGATTTCCACAGGGCTTTGTGATAAACCCAAAAGGTATCAAAGATACCCTCCCAATTTTTAGAAATCTCCACTCACCACCACTCTCCCACCACATAAATACAGAGGCCACACAAAGGCCCATGCTGGAAGAAAAACTTCGAACAAAAATAAGTATCTCATTTACTTTGATTTTTCAGTAAATAAAAATCTGAAACCCTTGTTATTTCTACATTTTTAACAACGCCAAACCCGGTACCCTTTCCCAACCCCCTGCTGTGAAAACCTTCATGAAAGATTTTCCTCTATTCAGGCATGCACTCTGGCCTGAGGAGCGTCAGGCCCTCTGAGGCACACAGATGAGCCAGAACAAAACCAGCGCAGGGCCTGACTCACAGCCATCTGCACTGGTGAGCAGGGGCTCAAGAAAACCTCCACAGCACAGCCCCATCCGCAAAGACTTGAGGCCTCTACTTCCGATTTCGTACATTCATTTATTTGTATTTTATATACATATATATAACTAGTATATTGAGAGTATATTATACATGTTACTAGTGTATTGAGAACACTACAGACATTACACACAAAAAAAGAACTTTGCTTTTTTGTCATTGTTTGTTTTTGAGACAGGGTTGCACTCCGTCACCCAGCGTGGAGTACAGTATTGCGATCTCGGCTCACTGCAGCCTCTACCTCCAGGGTTCAAGTGATTCTCGTGCCTCAGCCTCCAAGCAGCTGGGATTACAGGCACCTGCCACATGCCCAGCTAAGTTGTATTTTTAGTAGAGGCGGGGTTTCATCAGGTCGCTCAGGCTGGTCTCGAACTCCTGACCACAAGTGATCTGCCTGCCTCGGCCTCCCAAAGTGCTGGGATTACAGATGTGAGCCACCACACCTGGCCACAAAAAGAACTTTGGAAAGAATACAATAAATATTATCTTCCCAAATTTATTCATTTCCTCCTTATCCCAAATGGATCACGAAGCACACATGGGGGCCCATACCTCCACTGTGGAGATCACAGCTCTAATACCTCATCAAGTGGAAGATCCCTGCCCTGGTATCTGGTATTGGTGGTAGAGATGAGGACTGGACAGCCTTCCTCCCTCCTACCCTGCAGGCGCCGTGTCCACTGCGGGTGTCCTCAGTTCCACGTGCCATCTGGGGCACTGTTCTTGCTCCCTCTCAATAAAGAAACCTCTTCCTCAGGACTCCAGGAAGGCAAATACGTAACCAGGAATTTTATTACGAATGAGTGCTACAACAGATCCAGGACTGGGAGACAGCATCGTCAATACTCCCAGTCATCTGTCTAAAAGGAAAATGCAATCAATGCACCCTGCACCATGGTAACCCTTCACTGTGGGAAAAATCGCCTCTGCCAACGTTCTGCCCTCTGGACCCTCAAGCTCCTACACTAACAGCCTCACTATCCACCCCCTGGACACTTCCACCCACTGGACACTTAATTCCTCCTCAAAAAGTCTTTCCTACCACTCTTCCTGTGATGCTGATGAACGCTGAGCAGAAGAGTTACTAAGCACTCACTCTGTGCGAGGCACTGTTAGATATGTTTAAGGCATGTGATCTTCACAGCCCTGCGAAGCAGGTGGATCGTAGAGTAATTCCCTTTTGCAGATGTGGAAATAAGAACACAGGTGTCTTAATCAGGCTCCCCAGCTGGGCGCGGTGGGTCATGCCTGTAACCCCAGCATTTTCGGAGGCCAAGGCAGGTGGATCACAAGGTCAGGAGTTTAGGACCAGCCTGGCCAATATGGTGAAATCCCGCCTCGACTAAAAATACAAAAATTAGCCGGGTGTGGTAGAAGGTTCCTGTAGTTCCAGCTACTCAGGAGGCTGAGGCAGGAGAATCACTTGAACCCGGGAGGCTGAGGTTGCAGTGAGTCGAGATCACGCCACTGTACTCCAGCCTGGGCGACAGAGTGAGACTCTGTCTCAAAAAAAAAAAAAAAAATTCAGGCTCCCCAGAAGACACAGCTGGAACTGGAACAGCTGTGCCAGCCTTTTAAAACGGAGTGCACCCCAGGGAAGTGAGGGTGATGGAGGGAGGCCAGCCAGAAGGCATCAGCACCCAGCCACCCGCCGCAGCAGGCTCTGTATAGCCGCTGTGTCCCCAAGCACTCCTGGGGTGGGGAGTGCTTCTGTGTCCAAACTGCAGCCCCCCACCAAGCCTCAGAATTGCTGGATCAAAACTGCAGGGAAGGAAGGATGGGTACAAAAGCCCATGTGTTGGGGATCTATTTCTCACAATGGCAGGGCAGAAGTGGCTCACACATTCTTCCTTTAGAGGTCTGGCTGAATAAGCCAGGATGCAGTCACACAGGGGACAGAAAACTGCATGGCAGTGGGGTCCTAAGTCACATCATGCATCAGTGACCCAGGAAAGGAGGAGATGGGAGGCCAGCGCTTGTCATGCCGTGCTGCTGGTGAGCGGCACAGGGCCTAGACACAGCTGCCACGCAACGTCCCTCACCTCCAGAGTCCAGCACTAGGCAGGTCTGCGTGGCGCATCAGCAGGACGTAGGGGGCAGAGGTGTGCTCAGGAGCGTGGGCTCCATGTCACAGCCCTGCCCCTGCTCCGGCCTCTGCTCTCCTTGCCAGTGGCTGCTTCCAGGTAAACACACAAGATACACTCGGCTTAAACCAGAGGACAGCAAAAGCCACAGCCACTTGGTTTCGCCATAAGGACCCTTTACTTTATGAAGGCCAGACTGAAGAGAGGGAAACGGCTTTTCTAGAGGTTCTTTATAGATCCTTTCTATCAGTTTGCTCCAACTGTGAATTGATGTTCACAGTTACACCAATGCTCCTCATTCAAGAATCCCTGGTCAAGAGACAAGAGGTGCTCTGTCTCCCTGACTGAGGACGTGGCAGGAGAAGGCACCAAAGAAAATCCTGAGCCTGCTGGCGGCCGTACTGACACAGGGAATAACACCCCCACCTGTGCACAGCTTCTCCTTTCCTCTAGCTGAACTTCATCAAGTCAGCAAGTTAAGAAAACACAGAGGCTCTGAAAAGTTCCCAACGGACATGTTTTCATATGCAGTCTATTTATATGCCCTGAAATGGACTCAGGTTCTAAAGCACCTGTGTTGTTGCACGAGCACTTTTGCCAGGTATAACCTGTGACAGGAGCTGAATCTGGACACCTGTCTGAGCACACAGGGCTTGGCTGGAGCAAAATAAAATGCACCCTTTTTAGAAGGAAATAGAAGATGTTTACTCTAGAAAGATTTCTTTCTACAGCCCAAATATAGCACAACTCAGAGCCAAGACTGGCTCTGAGGTGCTGAATAGCGGTAGTTCCGTTCAAGAAAGATTTCAAAACAAGATCTCCTCCAAAGACGCAAATTCTTGGTTACAGTCCTGAATTTCCTCAATATGCTCATTCATTCACATACTTATGATGTGCCTACTACGCGCCAGGCAGTGTTCTCAGGAGCCTCGTGGGGAAGAGAGGGTAAGGGAACGTAGGGTGAATTTTGGCAGAAGACAAAAACATCCAGCTTCCTTACACTTAAATCATTTTTAAAAGAGACAATGCTTTTCACTGGATAAACAGATAATGCAAATACAAATATTCCTGGGAGAGAGAACATAAATTAAATCACCATCATCAGATACTACCTTGAGATTGGAGTTTAAAGGCAGAATATTTCTAGAGAAAACAGAGGTGCTAAAAGGGGAAATAATAAATATGGAAACTAAACTTATGCAAATAGAGTTCTGAAAGACCCAAAGGTCTTTTTGTGTCAAAATTGACTTGATGGTAATTTACTCAATAATTACTATGTGCCTAACATACATTTCATTATTCGACGTAAAAAAAAATCAAAACCAAAAAAAAAAAAAACCAAGAAATCAGATTTTAGAAATCTACAAGTATGTATGTTTGTTCCCAGCACATAGTACTGAAATATTAACTTCTTTTGTTCAATTTAATTATTCCTATACAGACAGTAGGGGGCCCATGAGCTAGGGAGTGTGGACAAGCCAGTCTTTCTCCTCCACATCAACCTAAATCCTCTTCATCCTTTAGGGTCTGCACAGGCCCTGCTACTCCCAGGAATGCTTGGGACGGGCCGCCAGGCCTGGTGCATCTCCGTGCTGGGGAGTCTGTGCATTGTTTCACCAGCCTCAGTGCGTGTCAGTTGTCCATGGCTGCTTCTTCCATATAACAGCAGGGTTGAGGCATCACCAGAGACACAGGGATGGCAAAACTGAAAATATCTGCTGACTCCTGACCCACAGGATAAAGCAGGAAAGTTTGCAGGGCACACCATACTCTCCTGAACCTGAACCTAGACTGGCTCCTGCTCAATGTACCACTTCATTCCACGCTTTCCTCATTGCTCCTTGTAAACCCACTGGCTGGTTCTTGGAGCTGGTGGGCTACTCTTTAGTAAGCCCCATCACTCCTGTTCTCACCAGTTTGGGGATATTCTCACTAGGAGGCAACTGCATTATCCCCAAACCGCTTATGTCAGTCATGGTTAACTGTTTTAATCCCGCTAGTTAATTTTACAGAAGGTAATGGGTGCACAGAAAAAGCACAGCATGAGTCTCATGAAACCTACATTAAATATTTAAGAAAAACAAAGGTGAGTTGCTTTAAAAAATGAGTAAATCAATAAAAGTTTACTTGGGTGATGGAGAGGAAACTGAAAAAGACTGAGGAGGGGGAAAAAAATCATCAGTTCCAGGATTCTGCACTCAGATTTTAATCACAATTGTTTTGTATGCTCTTAGTTGGCTTTAAAGAAACTGAAACCGGTCAGACACAGTGGCTCACACCTGTAATCCCAACACTTTGGGAGACCGAGGCAGGAGGATCACTTGAGGTCAGGAGTTTTAGACCAGCCTGGCCAACATGGTGAAACTCCATCTCTACGAAAAATACAAAAATTATGGGCATGGTAGCGTGTGCCTGTAATCCCAGCTACTCGGGAGGCTGAGGCAGGAGAATCACTTGAACCTGGGAGGCAGAGGCTGCACTGAGCCAAGATCGTGTCACTGCACTCCAGTCTGGGTGACACAGCAAGACTCTGTCTCAAAATAAACAAACAAACAAACTGAAACAATGAATTCTGGACATGGCCCTCTATCAAAAGATTGCTCAATACATGTAAATGCATATTTTTTAAGCATTTAATGTTTTAAACTCACTCATTTAACTAAGTGTGCAATCCTCAGTGCCAATCGGCACATAAATGGTTTCTACCATTGCAAGTTTCAGTTCCCTCTGCTCCCTGTTGTTTCGTGCAAGTACACCCCGCTCAAAGTATGATTTTTTTCCAGTAGGCTGGATTTTATCCCCATTTTGCAGATTATAATACTGAGTTTGGGTTTTAGTAACTTGGCAAGGTCTCTCAACTCATAGTGTATGTTTCATCCCAGGCGGTCTGATTCCAAGAGGCAATCCTCATCAACTACTCTATTATTCTCACTCCAGGGAAGCCAGAACTACAAAACAGTTAAAATTAGAAGAATCGTCAATAATTATCTCCCTATTTAACACTCCATCATGGGCAATGCAAGAAAAAAATCATTTAAATTTGGAGCTTTAAAAAGGAAAATTCAGAATATTGGGAACATGCACACTCAGGAAAGAAACTAATCCACGGTTCTTCAAGTTCCAATCTAGATCTGAAAATATCAGTGAAATTGTGCTCGGACCTCTAAAACACTCAAAGAGGCAAAGGGCTGCACAAATTGGACACACAGGGCCTGAGGCATTTCTTCAAATGATGTTTTTCTGGCATTTCCACACCAATGCCTGTACTTTGGGAGTCTCCCCATGTCTGCATTAAAGCCCAAGACAAGCCAGTGGGCTAAGACATGTAATTCATGATTCTAGTGTCACAATTCTGCTCTTATCTGCAGGTAAAGACAACTTAATAGTATAGAGGTCCAGTCATTTATCCCCCTCTTTATGTCTGAGTTTTAATCTATGGAACACAATACCAACAACAACAACAAAAACATCATTCTCTTCTTTAGGAATAAAAGTCAAATAATAGGCCATTGAAAAGTTACCTCAAAGCCAGGCGTGGTGGCTCATGCCTGTAATCCCAGCACTTTGGGAGGCCAAGGTGAGAGGATCACTTGAGGTCAGGAGTTCAGGATCAGCCTGGACAATATGGCGAAACCCCGTCTCTACTAAAAATACAAAAATCAGCCGGGCATGGTAGTGTGCGCCTGTAATCCCAGCTACTTGGGAGGTTGAGGCAGGAGAATCGCTTGAACCCAGAGGCAGAGAGGTTGCAGTGAGCCGAGATCGTGCCACTGCACTCCAGCCTGGGCAACAGAATAAGACTCCATTTCCAAAAAAAAAAAAAAAAGAAAGAAGAAAGGAAAGAAAGTTATCTCAAAATACAAAGCTGCATACTTTGTGAATTTTTAATGTATATTCTAGCTTGTTACAAAGGTACCTGGGGCAAACAGCAGCTACCACTATCTAAAATTCCTCATTTACCAAAAACAAACAAACAAACAAACAAACCCATATCTGCAGTGACATTCCTAAGGAAATCATCACTGACATCAGGGAATGAAGGCTTCAAGCTGACTTACCTTGTGACACTTGCTTCTGCTGTTAGACTGAAAATGCGCCCTCAATAATCAGTTCTTGCCTATCTGAGTGACTGGGCAGCTACATCTGCAGCATATTTATAGCAGCTGGATCTATCTGGCATTTAAAACTCAAGAATCTAAAAATGAATGACAAGTTCTACCAGAGAGACAAACTAATTTTACCTATTTGAAAATAGCTAACTTGCCTAAATTGTTCAATAATTAAATACAATTCCCAAAATACTTAAACACTTCAGTGTTTTGGGAATGCCAACACCTCATAAAACCTATTTTAGGTGTTTGTATTTTGAAGTGCCATCAAACCGCCACAGTCCATGTACCCGGTGCTGTTTTCTCTGGTGACACCAACTCCCCCCTGTAGCAGTTGGGTCCCCCTCATCCATCAAATGCGCTCTTCCTCAGTCATCTGTTCTGGGCTCTCCTCCCTTCCCTGTAATACTCGCCTTAGACCACAGGACATCGTAGCCTCAAATACCAGCATGCTCAGTTCTCCTCAGTCCATGCCTTGAGCGAGGCCCTCACTCCCCTTCCCCAGCACAGGACCTGCAGCTGCCAGCCATGCATCACACGGGCCACCTCCCGTTTCACTCCCTACACTGTACACACACAGCACTTCAAACTCACAGCCAGCCTTGCTGCAACGCCTTCCCTCCCAAACACACTGCACACGACCCTCCCTGCTCGCAGGAGAAGAGCACCCTGTCCGTTGTCCCCCAGTGCTGACTGTATCACTGCCAGAATCTTGAATGCGTCCTCCTGGGCATGGCCCTGCGGCAGCTGCAGGTGAGCTCCCCTTTATCTGTTTGCCCCATCGCCACAACAGGCTCCTGATTGCGTTTCACTTCTCAGTCTTCGCTTTCAAACAAACCAGCCAAGCTGACCACTCATTATCCATGAAAGAAGGAAAGAACTGTACCACATAGAGTGGATGTCTGGCGCTGGGCAGAGAAGACCACTTTTTCATAGATGCAGTGACTTTACTATGGAAGGCTGAGCCTCAGGAGCTCAGCTGAAATACTCTAGCCCATCATTAAGCACATTTTTGTGCGTAGGCTCAAAATGTCCTTTCCTATTTGTGCAGTGGAGGATTTTCATTCAACAAATGACTTTCATAGGAAAACTCCAAGTTCAGGGATGCCATGCCTTGTACAACAGATGTATTCTAGAAAACACCAGTGTAAGTGTTAATTTTTGCAAACCAGTCATGTTTTAAAATATAAGATAGAAGATCAGCATTTGGGAATCTGAGATACTTTCAGGGATTTCTGAGATACTTTCAGTAAAAAGAATTCTCTGATAGCAATCATTTGACCTGATTTTTAGGTCTGTATTTTTACGTACATGGCTCTGTCTAAAGTGGGAAACACTAAAATTAACAAACGAAAATACAAATCAGCTGGCCGTGCATTTCAACTCTTTGCAGCCTGAATCCCCATCTTCCAGGGAGTCAGAGCAGTGAGAAGCAACAAAGACAGGGCTGAAGAGGACGGGAGAAGCTCAAGACAGGTGAGAGACGCACACGGAGCAGCTCCATGTTTGTTCTGCTCTGCACATAAGAGAAAGGGGTCGCCCCTGCGGGCTGGAGGGGAGAAGCCCAAGGGCTGGCTGCAGAGGGGCCAGCTGTACAGTGTCCAGGCTGCCCTCCTGCAAAGGACCCGAGGGAGAGGCAAGAACAAGGCTGAATCTGTATTCAAGTTTTGAGGCACAAGTCCCCTCCATCCTCCTGTTTTTTTTTTCCCCCTCTGCCAGTAATGCAAGGTTCAGCACTCCCTCTTTACAATTAGGATTTGTTTTTGATTGCTGGGAAACCACTGCCTCCAGTTCTGTCTGACAGGGCCTGGCTGTTCTGAGGTCCCAGCTCCCCAGTCACGTGTGGTCACCGCAGCCCATGCAGAGCAGATCTGGGGGGAATTCTCCCCTGGGTCTCCCTCAAGGCGCCCCCAGCAACGGTGCACTCCAGCTCCACCTGCCGCCACCACCACTGCCACTGGTATCAGCTGCCACCAGCCACCACCAGCCACCACCAGCCGCCACCAGCCACCACCAGCCACCAAAAGCCGCGAATGTTCCGTGAGCTCTGCACACAGCCCACCCAGCAGGCCTGTCCCAAGGAAGGTGAAAACACAGAGCCCAGAAGGCTGGCGATTCCACCTTCCCCTCACGGTGGAAAATCAAGGCCCCTGTCTCCATGCTGCTTGGTGATAATGTTTCCACAGCCTGACCAGGGGCTGTACGGCCTCTCTCTCCCCTGCTTTTTTTCTTTTCCTCTGACCTGCTCTGCTAGGGTTTTGTGAGGTTGTCTGTTTTAATAAAGAAGCCCTTATCTTCCTTATGTTTACTCTTCAATGGAAATGAGCCTCCTCCTTTTTCCTACAAACGCCCTTTGGCTTTTCCAAATGATAAACATTGTGGGAAGAATTGTTTGAAGAAATAAATATCAAGCTCATAAATGAAGATGTGCACTTAGGCTCTGGGACCATGCAACTTCTGTTTACAATAACACAGGAATTCTAAGGAACCCATTTTAATTGGCCTTCACAGATCTGGGCTGGGTGACAGCACTCATGCACAGCACATTTTGAAGCTGTTCTCAGACATTCCTTAATCCATGAGTAACTGTTCCAGGGAGGCTGGGGACTGTCGTGGCAGTAAAAGGCGGCAGCACCAAGAACGATGAACGTTGGTTCTGCTGTGGCTTCCTGGGAGTCCTGCCCTGGGGTTCCTTCTGGGAAAGGCGAATGGGACCTGAGCTTCTAGGAAAGGGGTCACCCTGTGGAAGCTCCTCGGAGTAGGGACAGGCCATACCCAGGGACCGCACGCAGATGGTCTTGCCTGCCACAGGCCCTCTCCACTGTGGGCTTTCTTGCTTTTCAGGTTTTTCCTTCCCCTCTTGCTAACACCAGTCCTTGTCATTTATCGTTCAAACCTTCCAGAAGCTTTAAGGAACACCTCCAACCCACCAGGGACTGCGTAAGGTGAGGGAGATGAAAGGAGACACAGACACAAGCCACTCTCCGCAGTAAACACTGCCAGGGCTGAGCTGGGGTGGGCTGGGAGCTGCAGCTGTGTGGGACAAGGGGGAGATGTGAGCAGGCCTTGCAGAGTGAGTAGGCAGGTAAGAAGGAAGACACCTCTAGGAGATGGGAAGAAAACCCAAGGGCATTCTGGAAAGCTGGACGCTGGTACTGGCTGGCGCTTAAGGGTGCCCAGGGCCAGAAAGGGAAGGGTTCAGAGGTGGCTTTTACCATACAAGGGAGAGGAGTCAGCTGAGGCTCATAAGATTTGACCAGATAAGAGCTGTGAAATGTAGGAGAGGGCACCACAGAAAAGGAGATTCATCTGGGAGCAGCGAACACACAGATGGTGAGGGCCAGGAGACAGTGATACAGCCCTCCTGTCCTCACACCAGCCCCACTGAGGCCCCATCATCAACCTCTGCCAAAGCAGCACCTGGAGGGCAGGATCACAGGCCAGCCATCCTTCCCAGAGCCAGGCCGGGGACGCTCATTGCCAAGGCACAGGACAAGGCCTTCCCTGTTTCCATGACGCCACACATGCGCAGGGACCCAAGCCAATGACCAGCTAAGTGAAAATGGGCTAGGCTGCTCTCACAGAAGCCTGAGGGCGAGTTCATGAATACATGTGCCTTACTCTGAGAGAGAATGTATGTGTGTGCATCTGTGTGTGTGCGTGCACAAGCATAAACACACACATGTGCTTGCGAGGGAAGGAGAGAGAGAATAAAGCAAACACACCTGTTAACATCTGTGGCATCTAGATGAAGACGATGTGGGAATTTTTCATTATTCCAAAATAAAAAGTTAAAAAATATATCTTTAAAAACTGAAGACAGGACTGTTGAGCACACAGTGATGATGGGGTAATTTCTCTCTGATACTTCAGCTCAAATGCAGCAAGAGTCAGTGCCCTCGTCCCGCCCACCCGACTTTGGGCTAATTCATGGTGTGTATATTAAACACTAACAAATAGCAAGTTGGACGGAGGGCTAGAGGCAGGGATGGACAGGCTGCTAGAGAGATACAAGGGTGGAACACTCTGCCCATTGCAGTTTCTACACTGCCAAATGGAGGTGGTGACAATGCCACCCCTATACTGTTGCTACAGGGATCCAGCACGGCCAGGCACTGTGAGAGCAGGGGACACAGAGCCAGGTAAGAACACTCAAGAGACACAGCAGATGGGCAGACGGGTAATGCCATTTGTAGCCCAGGCTCTCTAAATACTCTCTGAACACCCAGCAATATTCCCAAGCTGCCTCTGAGGAACTAGGAAGTAAGAGAGGATATATCTGTCAACATCACGGGGCAGATTCATTTCGCTATTTACTGATCTCTTCTCTGTGCCTGCGTGAAGTACAACAGAGAGACACATCAAATCAGCAGCTGGCCTCTGGGGACGTCTCAACTACAATCATATCTCTGAATCATATCTCTAAACTAAAAACATAGTGGCCAGCCTTGGGTGCCAGCTCTGCAAATACTAGAACTCAATACCCGTATCAAATGATAAATAAATTTAGAAGCTCCACACTCACAGAGACTCCCACACACATGCACACCAAACAGGGTGAATCTGATCCGGAGATTAGCTGAATTGAGAAGCCGTCCTGAGGAAGAGCATGCTCAGTGAGAGCCCAGAGCCAGGTGGACAAGGCACCCTCAACTACGATCACGCAGGCCCCTCCTCCCAGCTGCCTGGGGAGACAAGCATGCTATATTTAGACAGGTTCTTTTTTTTTTTCTTTTCCTTTTTTTTTTTTTTTTGAGACAGAGTCTTACTCTGTCGCCAGGCTGGAGTGCAATAGCGTGATCTCAGCTCACTGCAACCTCTGCCTCCCGCGCTCAA
>NW_012107340.1:0-1148 GCF_000951045.1 Mandrillus leucophaeus | reverse complement strand
ATGGTGGTGTGCACCTGTAGTCCCAGCTACTCCAGAGGCTGAGGCACGAGAATTGTTTGAACTCAGGAGATGAAGGTTGCAGTGAGCTGAGATCACGCCACCGTACTCCAGCCTGGGTGACAGAGACTCCATCCCAAAATAAAATAATAAAATAAAATAATAAAATTTTAAACTACATATTAAGTTAAATAAAATTTATAGGTCAATAAATACTCAATTAGTCAACTTGGAAGTACTATAAGGTGTTAGAAAGCTATCTAAAAAAAATTGTCTTGATTCGTTTAAACTGTTAACTAATAGTCTTCAATTTTCCTCCAGCTCTGCAATTTTCTAGAAGAAAGAAAAAAAAAAAAAAAACAGCCAAAAGATTAATGTTGTTAACATAATACATACCAACATTTTCTGTATTGGCTCTTACAGTGGAGATGAATTATAGCATATCTGGAGTCCATGCTTCTACCTCAGTGTTTAATTCCCATAAGGCTGGAAGAGGATGTTGTTGCTTGGCAATCATTCCCCACATAACTTGTAAATCTGCATGTCCTTGTCTTTGTCTTTATGTGAACTCAACAGAAAAATATGTATATACAACTTGTTCCATTTCACCTCCCAACCCCTGTACTACAGAAAATAGCAGGTGTTATATATAACACTTGTGATGAGTCCATGGATGTAGTAAAGCAGAGAACTGCAACCTCAAGGGACAGACAAATCATGACCTAATAATTCTGGATGCTTTTGGAGTTAAAATGTGGTGACAGTGAGATTTAAAATTCAAAATGAAAGGTCTTCAATATAAAGTTCAATGAATCATTTTCATATAAAAATATTTTCCCCAAATTAACAGTCCTATAAAATGATAATTTCCTCAAAAGCAGGAATATGGCTCATTGTTATATTTATTCCTATTGCTTAATGAATTAATAAATTATTAATTTATTAATAATGAATTAAGTTAAATGAAGGAATAAAATAAAATATAAACTTATCAGTGTTTAAATTGACTAAAAGTGAATTTTATTCTAAATACGGAAATTGCATATTGTATGTTCAATTTTCAATGAGGCTGATAATTGCTCAAGTAATCTTGATTTAAAATCTCTAATATTAATTTCAAAATTAGTAAAATAATATTAATGACTTTAAAT
>NW_012107339.1:0-1987 GCF_000951045.1 Mandrillus leucophaeus | reverse complement strand
TTTTTTAGTAGAGACGGGGTTTCACCATGTTAGCCAGGATGGTCTCGATCTCCTGACCTTGTGATCCGCCTGTCTCAGCCTCCCAAAGTGCTGGGATTGCAGGCGTGAGTCACAGCACCCGGCCGAAAGTCCTGTTTTTTAAAACAATCAGATCTTGTAAGACCCATTCACTCTCACAGGAACAGCAGGGAAAGAACCACTCCCATGATTCAATCGTCTTCCACCGGGTTCCTCCCACAACACATGGAAATTATGGGAGCTACAAGATGAGATTTGGGTGGGGACACAGAGCCAAACCATACCACCCAGAGGTTGGAGGCATGAAAGAATGTCACTTCTTGGCTGCAGGCAGTGCCTCATGCCTATAATCCCAGCACTGTGGGAGGCCAAGGTGGGTAGATCACTTGAGGTCAGGAATTTGAGACTAGTCTAGCCAACATGGTGAAACCCCGTCTCTACTAAAAATATAAAAATTAGCTGGGTGTGGTGGCTCATGCCTGTAATCCCAGCTACTTGGGAGACTGAGGCAGGAGAATCACTTGAACCCAGGAGGCAGAGGTTGCAGTAAGCCAAGATCGTGCCATTGCACTCCAGCCTGGGTGACAAGAGCGAAACTCTGTCTCAAAGGAAAAAAAAAATAAGAATGTCACTTCTTGAGCAACTAGGCAGCTTGGTTTTGGTTCTAGAGCCAGGTCTCTTTCTCTGCAGAATGAATCTATTCTTCCCAGCTGAAGCATGGGCTTCATTAGAGATGGAATGGTATGAGAGACGGGGCTGGAGAGGTTGGCAGGGGCAGGTCATGGAGAGCTGTCTGGGCCACACCAAGAAGTTTGGTGGCTGTAGGGCATCATTTCTCAAAGCGTGGTCTCCAAATCCTCTCAAAAAGTCCAAGAGGTCAAGATCATTTTTGTAATAATGCTAACACAAGATTTGCTCTTCTTACTTTGTTGACTCTTTTCTTTTTTTTGAGACAGGGTCTTGCTCTGTCACCCAGGCTGGAGTGCAGTGGTGCCATCTCGGCTCACTGCAACCTCCATCTCCTGGGTTCAAGCAATTCTTCTGCCTCAGCCTCCAAGTAGCTGGAATTATAGGTGTGCATCACCACACCCAGCTAATTTTTTTTTTTTTTTTTTTTTTTTGTATTTTTAGTAGAGACGGGGTTTCACCATGTTAGCCAGGATGTTCTCCATCTCCTGACCTCGTGATGTGCCGCCTCGGCCTCCCAAAATGCTGGGATTACAGGCGTGAGCCACAGCACCCCACCTGACATTTTTAATGATGGTGCAAGAGCAATATTGAGTGGGGCCAGGTGCGGTGGCTCATACTTGTAATCCCAGCACTTTGGGAGGCCAAGGTGGGTGGATCACTTGAGATTAGGAGTTTGAGACCAACCTGGCCAACATAGTAAAACCTCGTCTCTACTAAAAATACAAAAATTAGCCAGGTGTGGTGGGATGTGCCTGTAATTTCAGCTACTCAGGATGCTGAGGCAGGAGAATAGCTTGAACCTGGGAGGTGGAGGTTTCAGAGAGCTGAGATCCCACCACTGCACAAGACTCTGTCTCGCAAACAAACAAAAAACCCACAAAATAACACAGTCAGAGGGATACACTAGTTGACTTCTTGGCTTAAACTTCCTACCTAGACATTTCAAGATTCTTTGACAGTCTCCGTTTTAGGCATCAAATGTGCACACTGTTGATGTGCAAAAAGCTTTCTGTTGTTTCAAGTGAAATTGAGTTTCGGGCTGGGTTCGGTGACTCACATCCCAGCACTTTGGGAGGCCAAGGCAGACAGATCCCTTGAGGTCAGGAGTTCGAGACCAGCCTGGCCAATATGGCAAAACCCTGTCTCCATTAAAAATACAAAAATTAGCCGTGTGTGGTGGTGGGTGCCTGTAATCCCAGCTACTTGGGAGGCTGAGGCACAAGAATTGCTTGAGCCTGGGAGGCGAAGGTTGCAGTGAGCTGAGATTATGCCACTGAGA
>NW_012107338.1:0-2323 GCF_000951045.1 Mandrillus leucophaeus | reverse complement strand
TCTCTGTATATTTTAGGCACAAGTTCATTTTCGGTTATGTGTTTTGTAAGTATTTTCTCCTAGTCTCTGCTTTGTTTTTTCATTTGATGAGCCATATCTTTTGCAGAGAATAATTTTAAAAATTATAATAAAACCTAATGTATCAAATTTTTCTTTGATAGATCATATTTTTGGTGTTGTATCTAAAAAATGTCACCAAACCCATGGTCGTATAGATTTTCTACTTTTTCTCGAAGCTTTAGTTTTGCACTTTATATTTTAGCATATGAGTTAATTTTTGTGAAGGTGTAAGACTTTTTTTCTGCAAATGAACACTCAATTGTAACAGCACAATCTGTTGAAAAGATTATCTTTTCCCATTGTCTATGCACCTTTGTCAAAATCAGTTGGCTATATTGTGTGGCTGTATTATTTCCAGGCTCTCTATTCTGTTTTATTTATGTATGTATTTATTTTCTTTTAGACAGTCTTGATTATTATAACTTTATATTGTCTTACTATAAGGCTGCTTATGTCCTCCACACAAATTTTTTGATTTTCCAATTTATATAAAAGTTGTTTATACTGTAGTCTATCAAATGTACAATGGCAGTATGTCAAAAAAGCAAAAAAAATTGCATATACCTTAATTAAAAATACTTTATTGCCAGAAATTGCTAATGATCACCTGATATTTCAGTGAATTATCTTTTTGCTGGTGGAGGGTCTTGCTTTGATGTTGATAGTTGCTGGCTGATCAAAGTGGTGGTTGCTAAAGATTGGAGTAGCTGTGGCAATTTTTAAAATAAGACAACAGTGAAGTATGTTGCATCGATGGACTCTTTCTTTCATAAAAATATAGTAACAGAATAGCCTCTGTAGCACATGAGACTATTTTACAGCATTTAACCCACAGTAGAACTTCTTTCAAAAGCAGAGTCAATCCTCTCAAACTGCTACTGTTTGGTCAACTAAGGTTATATAATATTCAAAATCCTTTGTTGTCATTTCAATGTTTACCGCATCTTTATCAGGAGCAAATTTAATCTCAACAAACCACTTTTTTAGATTATCCATAGAGGCAATTACTCATCTGTTAATTTTTTTTTCTTTTTTCAGCGATAAGATCTTACTGTGCCATGCAGGCTGGAGTGCAGTGGCGTGAGTATAGCTCTTTGCATCCTCAAACTACTGGGCTCAAGTGATCCTCCTGCTTCAGCCTTCTGAGTAGCTGGGGCTATGGGCACGTGCTACCATGCCTGGCTAATCATTCAAATTTTCTTATGAGGTTGCAGCAATGCAGGCACATTTTTGGCCTCTACTTCCAATTCTATTTCTGTTACTATATTTGCTACATATGTTGTTATTTTCTCCAATGAAGTCTTGAACCTCTCAAAGTCATCCATGAAGGATGGAATCAACTTCTTCCACAATCATATGAATGTTGATATTTTGACCTTCTCTTGGGAATCATTAATGTTCTTAATGACATATACAATGGTGAATCCTTTCCAGAATGTTTTCAATTTATTTTGCCAAGATCCATCAGAGGAATCATATCTATGGAAGATATAGCCTTTTGAAATGTATTTCTTAAGCAATAAGACTTTACAGTTGAAATTACTCCTTGATCTATGGAATACAGAACAGATGCTGTGTTAGGAGGCATGAAAACAATATTAATATCCTTGTACAACTTTGACCTCTTGAGTGACCAAGTATATTGAAAATGAACAGTAATACTTTAAAAAATCTTTTTGCATGAGTAGTAGGTCTCAACAGTGGGCTTAAAATCTTCAGTAAACTATCCTGTAAACAGGTGTGTGGTCATCTACACTTCATTGTTTCATTTACAGAGCACAGGTAGTATAATTTTAGCATAATTTTTTTTTTTTTTTTTTTTTTTTTGAGACGACGTTTCACTCTCATGGCCCAGGCTGGAGTACAATGGCATGATTTCAGCTCATCGCAACTTCCACCTCCTGGGTTCAAGTGTTTCTCCTGCCTTAGTCTCCCAAGTAGACTGGGATAACAGATATGCACCACCGCACTGGCTACTTTTGTGTTTTTGGTAGAGATGGGGTTTCTCCATATTGGTCAGCCTGGTCTCGAACTCCCAACCTCAGGTGGTCCACCTGCCTTGGCCTTTCAAAGTGCTGGGATTACAGGCATGAGCTACTGCATCTGGCCAGCTTTAGCATAATTCTTAAGGGCTCTAGAATTTTCACAATGGTAAATGGGCACTGGCTTCAACTAAGAGTTGCCAGCTCCATTAGCCCATAAAGAGTCAGCCTGTGCTTTGAAGCTTTGAAGCCAAGCATTGACTTTTCCTCTTAGCAATGTA
>NW_012107337.1:0-2294 GCF_000951045.1 Mandrillus leucophaeus | reverse complement strand
GTTATTTTATCATCAAGCTTGTATTAGTCATTTTCACACTGCTATAAAGATACTATCTGAGACTGGGTAGTTTATAAAGGAAAGAGATTTAATTGACTCACAGTTCTGCATGACTGGTGAAGCTTTAGGAAACTTACAATTATGGTGGAAGGGGAAGCAGGCACTTCTTCACAAGGCAGCAGGAGAGAGAAGAGAGAGCATGTACAGGAGGAAATGTCAAACATTTATAAAGCCATCAGATCTTATGAGAACTCTCTCATTATCACAAGAACTGCATGGGGGAAACTGCCCCCATGATCCAATCACCTCCTACTAGGTCTCTCCCTCAACACCCGGGAATTACAATTTGAGATGAGATTCGGGTGGGGACACAAAGCCAAACCATATTGGAGCTGTTTTGCCCCAAGGGGAAAACTATTTCTTCAATAAATTGGTTTTCAGAAATTTTCTGATATGAGCAGTGAAGATATTTATTGGTTTGTGGTCTTATCTTTCTTAGCAAGAATTTCCTGGACCAGTTTAATAAAGTCATGTTAACACACAGATAGTCTCAGTTCTCAGTACAGATAGTTGAGCTTTGAATATGCAAGTGGTCTCAATTATCAACACTCAACCAGAATATAGCCCTGCCCCAAGGGTGACTAGAGGCCTACCTGTGTCCTGAGAACACAACTGGTTGAGAGTCCTTCATATTCACCAGTCACCAGGTTTTGAACAAAGCAGGCCTAAATATGTACAGAGAGTGCAGTAAGCTCTCTCAGAAAAAAAAAAGAAAAAAAAAAAGAACATCCTTTTTGTTGCCTGAGAGACAGGCCTGACATCCTGAAGACAAGTGGTGACCTAGGGCACTCTGCAATATCCCAGTCTTGATCCAAGACTTTCAGGGAAATAAATGTTGGCAGTGACTGCGTAAGTTCTGTCCAGAGGAAGGAATGTCTTATCACAGGGGTTTTGAATGTGATGGTCCCACTGGCAAAAGTGCCCCCTTACAGACATGACTCAGCAAGCTGTCAGACCCTGAAGCCATTAAACTTTCGATATCACATAATTAAAAACCTCTTTGTTTAGGTTCCATGCTCCACTGGAGACCTCCCAATGGTTATATGGCTCCTCACCGAGCTTGCCTCCAGGGAGAGAATGTGATGCAGGAAGTCTCTTAAGTGTCCAATTTCTCAGCAGTTGTAGTTCCCATGGTGACCTTTAAAACTGGCATTCTGGTTTTACACTTCAGGCTCTGCTGTCTCAGTGAGTCACTTTCTAAGAGATGGATCTGCAATTGGTGTGCAAATAAATTGCATTTCTGGACCTGAAAGACTGAAAGCTAGATTTTGAATGGTGTAGAATGCATCCTGAAGCTACCTGGATTTCTCCTAATGAAACTCAAACCTCGAAGCTCACCTGTCCAAGCAGTGAAGCTTACACTGTCATTCATTAATCACCATATCCCTTTCTTTAAATGGGAAAATATATGCTAACTTCAAAATTGGTAACGTACAAAGGAATATTTAGGGCACAACCCCTTGTGCAACTTGGAAACTACTGATAAAGAAATGGACGAGATTCCAGGTCAAGATGGCAGACTGTACGAATGCATGAAGCCCTCCTCCCTCTGAAACCACATAGGAATACTCCATAATGTGCGTGGTTTTTACAAAATTCGAAATGCATAGCTAAGCCCAAAACCAAGAATGAGTACTTGCGGGTACCAGAAACATTGCAATGAGTAGGAGTTGAAACTGTTTGGCCATGGGAGTAGCTAAACCAGATATATGCCTATGTGGGTAGAGGTTTTAAAGCCTCCATGGAGGAAGGAGTTGAAGCCAAGTCTCCACATTTGGCACAGGAGCAGAAACTGAACCCCTTAGCAGAAGCCAGTCACCAGTAAATGTCTTTCCTGTCCTTGAAATGGAATTAGAAGAACTTTGTCACTGACTCAAACCAACAGCCTTTAAGAAATAGAACCCCTCAACCTCTCAACTGGCCCTGCCTGAGACTGTGAGATCAGAATTCTTAACCTGACTGCCTACAAGGCACCAAAAAGAAAAAAAAAAAAATGAAGTAGATGTAAATGTAAAACTTTGGCCCTGAGATTTTCTTCATAGCCCCAATAGAAGGAATTATGAAAATTCTCATGGAAGAGTCTCTGCAAGCCAGAGTATGTGCCACAGGTGTAAAAAATGGTTCATGCTGAAGATACAGTCCAGACAGCATTTGAAGACATCAAATGCTATAGGACATCATCAGCAAACAATAAAAGGCCATAAAGAAACCATAAATAATAAATCAATATGAGT
>NW_012107336.1:0-1811 GCF_000951045.1 Mandrillus leucophaeus | reverse complement strand
GGGTAGGAGAACCGCTTGAACCCGGGAGGCAGAGGTTTCAGTGAACCGAGATCAGCCACTGCACTCCAGCTTGGGCAACAGAGCAAGACTGCATCACAATAAAAAAAAAAAAAAAAAAAGAAAGAAAAGAAATATATACCCACCTCAATTGTTAGCCATCTCTCTCCCTCTTAACTATCTTAATATGCCAAAAATTATTTCTCTGGAAATAAACTGTCTATATCAGTAAGATCAAAACGTGGACGACAAGGAGACAGTGCTGGCTTGGGATTTACAGTGCAAAAGTCTATTTGACCAGATGAGAAAGAAGAATAGAAAAAGAAAGGATTAGGGCTGTGGAAGCCAGGGCTTTCTCCTCCTGCCCTGTACACTTTGTCTCACTCCTTGAGTCAGACTAGAATTCTTACGGGTGCAGCCACAGACCTGTGCCTGTGGACTGAGTATTAAACAAGTGAAGAGATTGAGAACTTAGTGACAGGACATTTTTAATGATTATGCCCCAAAGTGATATTTTTTTCAGTGTTCTATTTGCAAAGGCCCCTATCAGATTTCCTTGCTGAGAATTAATTACTCACATGCCCAAACTTAATCAAATTTTCCTTATCACTTTATGCAGATAGCCTTTAAGAGTAGCTCCACACTTTACTAAAGGAGTTACCGCTCCCTTTTTTATAATACCTAAATTCCACTGAGGCATGAAACAAACAGATTGGTGAATACTGCTTAACTATTCCTTTGAGGACAAAATGATATTTTATGTTTATATATTCCATTTATATTAATGTTTGTCAAAAGTGCCTTTTCAAGTTTATTTCCATTAAGTCACAAAGTCTAATCCCTTGATCTAAACTATATTAAATACTTTGATGCCAGCCTGTGCTTTGAACAAATATTTCAAGTAGATAACATTAACTTAAATAATCCTGCTGCCTAACATATTCTCAGATAAAATATTGATTTAAATGCTAATATAGATGTGCAGAGTTCCACTTTCTCTTTCCTTATAAGCAAAAATGGATAAACATTTATCCTTTCCTAGGCAGTGGGACTTAGGCTAATACAAAAAATTAGCCCTTGTGCAGTGGGACTGCAGCAGAGTTTGAAAGCCATGTTTGGTCGGGCGCGGTGACTCATGCCTGTAATCCCAGCACTTTGGGAGGACGAGGCAGGCGGATCATGAGGTCAGGAGATCGAGACCATCCTGGCTAACACAGTGAAATCCCGTCTCTACTAAAAATACAAAAAAAAAAAAAAAAAAAAAATTGGCTGGTCATGGTGGCAGGCGCCTGTAGTCCCAGCTACTTGAGAGACTGAGGCAGGAGAATGGCGTGAACCTGGGAGGTCCGGAGCTTGCAGTGAGTCAAGATTGCAACACTGCACTCCAGCCTGGGCCACAGCGCAAGTCTCAAAAAAAAAAAAAAAAGAAAAAAAGAAAAAAAAAGAAAGAAATCTTTGGGGATTCATGCTGTTAGATCAATGACTTGCCCAAAATGAGCTCAATACATGGCAACTTATTTATCAGTGTACACAGTGTATTGTGTTTAAAATCCATAGTGACTAAGGTACTAAATAAATGTAATCACAATAATAAAAAATAGAATTCGAAAGGCCTTAAACGTTTACAAAATACTGGCAGATACATGATCTCATTTGATCTCAAAAATTCTATCAGAGGCCGGGTGCCATGGTTCATGCCTTTAATCTCAGCACTTTGGGAGGCTGAGGTGGGCAGATCACTTGAGCCCAGGAGTTCAAGACAAGCCTGCAACAAAAAACAAAAACCCTGTTTCTGCAAAAAATTAGCCCAGTGT
>NW_012107335.1:0-2107 GCF_000951045.1 Mandrillus leucophaeus | reverse complement strand
TATTATATAAATATAGATATATATACACATACACACACACACACACACACACAATTTTTTTTTTTCTTTGAGATGGAGTTTCACTCTTGTTGTCCAGGCTGGAGTGCAATGGCACGATCTCAGCTCACGGCAACCTCCACCTCCTGGGTTCAAGTGATTCTCCTGCCTCAGCCTCCTGAGTAGCTGGGATTACAGGCATGTGCCACCACGCCCAGCTAATTTCGTATTTTTAGTAGAGACAGGTTTCTCCACGTTGGTCAGGCTGGTCTTGAACTCCTGACCTCAGGTGACCCACCTGTCTCGGCCTCCCAAAGTGCCGGGATTACAGACGTGAGCCACCGCACCTGGCCAAAATATTTTATAATTTAAAAAATTTACCAATTCTCTAAGGGTAGATGCAGAATTTTAAAAGACTAATAGCACTATAAATATTCTTGTCCAATACAATTTTGTCCAGTAGATATGTGAATGATTTCTGTCCTATAGAAAAAATAACTCAAAGGTTGCATTTGTATTGCCCAAAACCCATTTTATATCTGATTTAGCAGTTTTATTTCATCATACTTCCTTTCAGAAGTTATACACATGGTCTCTCCTATCACTCTTTGGGTTTGCTTTACCACCTTGTTAATTCCCTCATTAATGGTTTCCTCTTTAAATACATCTTTGGCACCTGCTCACTTTATATTTGTATGAGCCATATTTTTAATGTTTGTAAAGTAGACTTTGTCAAATTCCAATGACTACCCTTTTAAAAGCCTTATTTAAAATATCTATATTTACAATGTACCAGACATTACATCCTTAACAACTTTAAACAGTCAAATTGAAACATTTTAAATGTCAATTTAAAAATGTGTAGGCCAGGCATGGTGGCTGATGCCTGTAATCCTAGCACTTTGGGAAGCCGAGGCAGGCAATCACTGGAGATCCTTTGGGAGGCTGAGGCAGGTGGATCACTCGGGCAGTCTAGGAATTCGAGACTAGCCTGGCCAACATGGCAAAACCCCATCTCTACAAAAAATATAAAAAATTAGCCGGACATGATGGTGCATGCCTGTAGTCCCAGCTACTCGGGAGGCTGAGACACGAGAATTGCTTGATCCCGGCAGGCGGAGGTTTCAGTGAGCTAAGATCATGCCACAGCACTGCAGCCTGAGTGACAGAGCAAGACCTTGTCTCAAAAAAAAAAAAAAAAAAAAAAAAAACAGTGCAAAGACATAGACATAATTTTAAAAAATTATCGTAGAGTGTATTTTAGGAAAATAAAAAAGTCCTGGGTGATTATTTCATTACTTCTTATGCCTTAAGCTCTTAACACCTTCTTCCCTTCCTCTTAAATCATTCTCAGTTTTGACTTTGCTTCTTTACTATTTCACTGATTAAAATGGGAGCACTCACAGAGAAAATCTGCCACATCTCTTCGCCATCCACTTTAGTCTGTGTAGACAGGCTGTTGCTACACTCCTGCCTGTCAGTCTGGTGCTGTTTATTATTGTGTTCACACAATGATGGTCTTCCGAATCTAAAGCCAACACTTTCCGTGTTTGTCTACTGTACCTTTTATAAACACCTAGAATTTTCATTTATGTAACAATCCTCATTTATTAACATAACATTTATTAACACAACATTAACGTAACATTAACATCTTCATAATACTAACATTTTTTAGAGATGGCAAATAAAAGGTCATGAGTTGAAAGAATCAGGAGTGTATGTGAGTTTGTGTATATTTGTGTATATATGTGTGAAAATGAGATTTTGCTAGGGAAAGAGCAAATGACAGAAAATATTTATTCATTCTTTTTTTTTTTTTTTTTTTTTTGAGACAAAGTCTCTCTCTGTCACCCAGGCTGGAGTGCAGTGGAGTGATCTCCACTCACTGCAAGCTCCACCTCCCGGGTTCATGCCATTTTCCTGCCTCAGCCTCCCGTGTAGCTGGGACTACAGGCGCCCGCCACCACGCCCGGCTAATTTTTTGTATTTTTAGTAGAGATAGGGTTTCACTGTGTTAGCCAGGATGGTCTCGATCTCCTGACCTCGTGATCCCCCCGCCTCGGCCTCCCAAAGTGCTGGGATTACAGGCGTGAGCCACTGCGCCCGG
>NW_012107334.1:0-1351 GCF_000951045.1 Mandrillus leucophaeus | reverse complement strand
CCTGTAGTCCCAGCTACTTGGGAGGCTGAGGCAGGAGAATGGTGTGAACCCGGGAGGCAGAGCTTGCGGTGAACTGAGATTGCGCCACTGCACTCCAGTCTGGGTGACAGAGCAAGACTCCGTCTCAAATAAAAACAATTTTTTTTTTTTGTAGAGACGGGGTCTCGCTTTGTTGCCCAGGCTGGTGTTGACTCCTGGCTTCAAGTAATCCTCCTGCCTCAGCCTCCCAAAGCACTGGGATTACAGGCATGAGCCACTGCACCCAGCCTTATCTCTTTTTAAAAAATCTTCTCCTTGAATTGCTTGAACCTGGGCGACAGAGGTTGCAGTGAGCCAAGATCATGCCACTGCACTCCAGCCTGGGCAACAAAGAGCAAAACTCCATCTCAAAACAAACAAACAAACAAACAAACAAACAAAAAAGTCTTTATTTTTCACTCACTCACTCACTTCTTGGTTGAGAATCCTCTCCGTAACTCCTAACAAGAATTCCTCAAAACTTCGTTCCTCCTTCCTGGGTCTACTCCTTTTTCTACCTGATAATCTCTTTGCCCTTCCCTGAGCAGGTTTTCTAGCCATTGGAGTGTCTCCTGTCTCCATCGATCATTTCTCCAACCTGCATAGTAAGGCCTGGGAATTGGAAGAGAGGTTGGTAGGGTAGGAATGCTAGGTCCTTATACCAAAATTTTCCTTAGATAATTTGTTCTTTTCTTTTCTTTTCTCTTTTCTTCTCTTTTCTTTTCTTTCTTTTTTCCTTTTTTTTCCCCTCCCCAAAGCACAAGAGGGAAGATACTTTTTTGTTCCTGATACAGATGTTCTAACAGTCATGTTTAAAAGGACTGTATTCCAGTCGGTCCTTTATTTCTCACATTGAAACGATATCCAAACTTATTAAAGTAAGTGCAGCCCCTCCAACTATGCTACTTCCTTTTTTCTCTTTAGTGAATAAAAGCAAGTAACTTCTGGCCATCACTGACTACCCTATTATTCTATACCAACAATGCATTGTTCTTCCTTCCACAATCCTCGACCTCTAATTTTGGCAACAGATTAAAGAGGAGAGTTTCAGATGATTCCCTCCTATACGTTAATCTCTCTCCAAGTCCTGGAGATCTTCCTTAGGGTATTTTTTTCCTGGAAAGAGTTGCAAATATGGGGCCGGGAGGAGTAGCTTACGTCTGCAATCCCAGCACTTTAGGAGGCCGAGGCGAGTGGATCACTTGAGCTCAGGAGTTCGAGACCAGCCTGGCCAACACAGTGAAACCCCATCTCTATTAAAAATACAAAAATTAGCCAGGCGTGGTGGCGGGCACCTGTAATCCCAGCTATCCAGGAGGCTGAGGCAGGAAAA
>NW_012107333.1:0-1149 GCF_000951045.1 Mandrillus leucophaeus | reverse complement strand
GCGGGCGCCTGTAGTCCCAGCTACTCAGGATGCTGAGGCAGGAGAATGGTGTAAACCCGGGAGGTGGAGCTTGCAGTGAGCAGAGATCGCGCCACTGCACTCCAGCCTGGGCAACAGAGTGAGACTCCGTCTCAAAAAAAAAAAAAAAAAAGAAATACACCTAAATTGGGAAGTTTAACCATTTTGCTCATGGAATGTTAACCTATAAAATTTGGAAAACAGTATCTTCTTTATGAGTTGTCTCAGACTCAAGGTCACAAAAAGCTGTTTCTCCCCAGCAATTGGTTTATTGTTTGTTTGAGATGGAGTCTTGCTCTGTCACCCAGGCTGGAGTGCAGTGGTGCAATCTCAGCTCACTGCAACCTCTGCCTCCTGGGCTCAATTGATTCTCCCACCTCAGCCTCCCTAGTAGCTGGGACTACAGGCACCCACCACCATGACTGGGTAATTTTTTGTGCTTCTGTTAGAGATGGGGTTTCACCATGTTGCCCAGGCTAGTCTTGAACTCATGAGCTCAAGCAATCCGCCCGCCTCAGCCTCTCAAAGTACTGGTATTACAGGCATGAGCCACTGTGCCCAGCCTAGGTTTATTGTTTTTAATGAACTTCTATCATTAATACCTTTCCTTCTTGACTTTGGCTTCCAGGAACCTCAGAGCCAAACCACAAACCAGATGTGCACATAGAATGCCTAACATTCACATTCTGAGGGCTTTGGTAATGAGCATAGCTTCTGGAACCACATTGCCTGGGTGAGCCACTTAGTGCTTGTGTGACCTTGGGCAAGTTGTTTAACCTCTCTGTGCCTCAGTTCCCTCATCTGTGAAATGGTGATTATAACTGTAGTAACCTCATAGAATCATTATGAAGATTAAATAAAATGGTGCATGTAAAGCAACTAAAACAATGCAGTGGCCGGGCACGGTGGCTCAAGCCTGTAATCCCAGCACTTTGGGAGGCCGAGACGGGCGGATCACGAGGTCAGGAGATCGAGGCCATCCTGGCTAACATGGTGAAACCCCGTCTCTACTGAAAAATACAAAAAACTAGCCGGGCGAGGTGGCGGGCGCCTGTAGTCCCAGTTACTCGGGAGGCTGAGGCAGGAGAATGGCGTAAACCCGGGAGGTGGAGCTTGCAGTGAGCTGAGATC
>NW_012107332.1:0-954 GCF_000951045.1 Mandrillus leucophaeus | reverse complement strand
CCAGCACTTTGGGAGGCCGAGGCAGGTGGATCACCTCAGGTCAGGAGTTCGAGACCAGCCTGATCAATGTGGTGAAACCCTGTCTCTACTAAAAATACAGAAATTAGGCGGGCATGGTGGCAGGCACCTGTAGTCCCAGCTACTCAGGAAGCCAAGACAGGAGAATTGTTTGAACCCAGGAGACGGAGGTGGCAGTGAGCTGAGATCGCACCACTGCACTCCAGCCTGGGCTACAAAAGCAAGACTCCATCTCAAAAAAAAGAAAAGAAGAAAGGAAAAAAAAGAAGATGCCATCAGGAATTTTATTGCGTTGTTTGTTGGTTTGCTTGTTTGTCTGTTCTTGAGACGGGGTCTGCCTATGTTGCCCAATCTGGTCTCAAACTCTCAGACACGAGTAATGCTCCCACCTTCACCTCCCAAGTAGCTGAGACTGTAGGCACATGCCACCACTCCCAGCTATCATTAGGAATGTTAATATGACATGGGGAAATATTTACACCATAGGGTTAGGTGGTAACAGAGTATCCAAAGCTGCACATACAGAATGTCATAACTAAGTGAAAAAAATGCGGATGAAATAAGCCCAAACGAAACACAGTAAAATGTTGGCAATGACTACTTTGAGATGGTAGGATTCCTTTATTCTCTTTCTGTATGTCCTAAATTTTTTTTTTTTTTTTTGAGACTGAGTCTCGCTCTGTTGCCCAGGCTGTAGTGCAGTGGCGCGATCTCGGCTCACTGCAAGCTCTGCCTCCCGGGTTCACACCATTCTCCTGCCTCAGCCTCCCGAGTAGCTGGGACTACAGGCACCCACCACCACGGCCGGCTAATTTTTTGTATTTTTTTAGTAGAGACGGGGTTTCGCCGTGTTAGCCAGGATGGTCTCTATCTCCTGACCTCGTGATCTGCCCACCTCAGCCTCCCAAAGTGGGGGGATTACAGGTGTGAGCCACC
>NW_012107331.1:0-1052 GCF_000951045.1 Mandrillus leucophaeus | reverse complement strand
GGCTCACTGCAACCTCTGCCTCCGGGTTCAAGCGATTCTCCTGCCTCAGCCTCCCAAGTAGCTGGGATTACAGGCACCTGCTACCACGCCCGGCTAATTTTTGTATTTTTAGTAAAGATCAGGTTTCACCATGTTGGCCAGGCTAGTCTCCATCTCCTGACCTTATGTTCTGCCCACCTCAGCCTTCCAAAGTGCTGGGATTACAGGCGTGAGACACCGTGCCCGGCCATTGTGGGTGTTCTTAGCACTCTATCCCTGGCACATTTGTCATTTAATCTTGCATTCTCCCCTCAAATCATCTCTGTGGCTTCCAATGCCATTTCTATGCCCATATGACTTTCAAATCACCATCTTCTGCCCAGCCTTCTCAGCTCCGAACCTGAGGTCTCACAGGTGCACCCACCTCCACATACCCCAAACACACCACCTCCCTTCCCAAACCTGTTCCTCCCCTCCAGCACCCCAGCTTCATAAACAGCAGCATCCTTCACCCTGGTTCTCAGGCTGGTAACTTGGGCTTCTTCCTCCACATCCTACTTCCTCCCACGCCTCACCTCCAGTAAATTCCACCTCTGGTCAATCCCAATAAAGATAATAGCTGGCTGGGCATGGTGGCTCATGCCTGTAATCCCAGCACTTTGGGAGGCCGAGGCAGGCGACTCACAAGGTTAGGAGATCGAGACCATCCCGGCTAACACGGTGAAACCCTGTCTCTACTAAAAATGCAGAAAACTAGTCGGGCATGGTAGCACATGCCTGTAGTCCCAGCTATTTGGGAGGCTGAGGCGGGAGAATTATTTGAACCCAGGAGGCAGAGGTTGCACTGAGCCGAGATCATGCCACTGTACTACAGCCTGGGTAACAGAGTGAGACTCCATCTCAAAAAAAAAAGAAAAAAAAAAATTAGCCGGGTGTGGTGGTGCATGCCTATAATCCCAGCTCCTTGGGAGGTTGAGGCATGAGAATCGCTTGAACCCAGGAGGTGAAGGTTGCAGTGAGCCAAGATCATGCCACTGCACTCCAGGCTGGTGACAGAGCGAGACTCCGTCTCG
>NW_012107330.1:990222-992381 GCF_000951045.1 Mandrillus leucophaeus | reverse complement strand
GCCATCTTGCTCCGCCCCTCCCTCTGAACTACTTTGAAGGGCTGATTTTAGAATAAGTTCCAGGGGCAATTAGAGTTAAAAAATATTCTTCTTATTAAAATTATTAAACTATTCCATAACACAGAAAATAAATACAACTTCAAAAATATTTGATAAATTTGTTAATGTGCTAAGTGATCAATATAATACAGAATAGAAAACAAAGGACTGTGTAATTTTATTTATTAACAAATGTAAACATTTAAATAAAAGTTTAACGTATTAATGTAATAGTATAAAAATAAGAATTCAACATGGTTGGATTTTGTTTCAGACATATAGGGTGCTTTTAAACAGGAGATTTTATTTATGTAATTTTTATATCAAGTATTAAAGGAAAAAATATGTTTGTATACGAGTCTGGAAAGAAATAATGATTATCTCATAATGGAAAAAAAGACAGGAATGTCACTGAAACTATGATCATTCAGCATTGTTTTGTGTTTTTTTTAATTAAATTTTTTTAGTTTTAGGGATTAGGTCTCACTCTCTTGCCCAGGCTGGAGTGCAGTGGCTCAGTGGCGCAGTCATAGCTCACTTTAACCTTGAACTAACTCCTAAACTCAACTGATCCTCCTGCCTCAGCCTCCCAAGCAGCTGGGATTATAGACATGAGCCACCTTGCCCAGCTCAATACCATTTTTCACATTCAAGCTAATGAAATAATTCACTAGAATTAAACAAATGCTTTTCAAAAACGAAGTTGGAACAATTAGTCATCCATAGACACAAAACAAAATAAACCAGCAAGCAAACAAAACTTCATATTAAGCCTCATGCCATGTGCAAACGTATACAAAAAACAACTCAAAATAGAACAGGGACTAGTATGTGAAATATAAAACTATAACATTTCTTAGGAAAAAGCCATAGGAGAAAGTTTCAAGACCAGGAAATAGGCGAAACATTGTTAGACTTGACAACAAAAGCATATTTCATAAAAGGAAAAATTGATTACCTGGACCTCACAAATATTGATACCTTTTTCTCCACAAAACATTTTCTAAAGAGGGTGAAAAGACAAGTTACAGACTGGAGGGAAATATTTGAAATTCACGTATCTGACAAAGGATTTGTATTTAGAATAGATGAAGAACTCTTCAAATGCAGCAGTTAAACAAACACACCAACAAAATAATTCAGTTAGAAAATGGATGAATAATATGAACAGATATTTCACTGAAGACTGTATGGGGATCATAAATAAACACATTAAATGATGTTCAACCTCATTAGGTATTAGAGAAATGCAAATTAAACCACAAGGGGATATCACTACATATATATAAGAATAGTCATTTTTTTAAATGACATCAAATGCTGCCAAGGATGCAGAGAAACTAGATCATTTATACGTTGCTAGTGAGAATGTAAAATGATACAACTACGGTAAAAAAGCATATGGAATTTTTAAATAAAACTAATGTGTTTACATTTGACTCAGCAACTTCATATTTGGGCATTCGTCTTGGACAAAAGAAAATTTATGTTTGTACAAAAATCTATAAACAAATGTTTTTAGTAACTTTATTTATAATATCCCCAAACCAGAAATAGCAATAACTCAAATGTTCTTCCATGAGTGAAGAGTTAAAGAATGGTATATCAGTACCCTGGAATATTACTCAGCCATCAAAAGGAATAGATTATTGATACACTCAACGACTTGAATGGATGTCAAGGGAATTATTCTGAGTGATAAAAGTCAATCCAAAAGCTTAGGTATGGTAGATTCTGATTATATAGCATTCTTAAAATTACAGAATTTTAAAGATGGGGAACAGAGTAGTGGTTGATTGCCAAGGGATTGGGTTGGGGGGACTATTAATAAAAGGGTAGCACAAGAATTCCTAGTGATGGAACTGTTCTTGACTTTGGTGCTGGTCACATGTGATGCAGTTGCATAGAACTAAACACACAAGAATGCACGTGAATAAATGAATACATGTAAAACTGGGGAAATTGAGTAAGGTTGATGGAGTATATCAATATCGGTTTCTTTTCATGATATTATTATGCAGGATGTTACTTGTCATTGAGAGAAACTGAATGAAGGGTACACAGAATTTCTCTGTAATATTTCTTGCAACTTCATATGAATCTTCAATTACTTGGGAAGC
>NW_012107330.1:982787-990172 GCF_000951045.1 Mandrillus leucophaeus | reverse complement strand
TAACATTTCTTAGGAAAAAGCCATAGGAGAAAGTTTCAAGACCAGGAAATAGGCGAAACATTGTTAGACTTGACAACAAAAGCATATTTCATAAAAGGAAAAATTGATTACCTGGACCTCACAAATATTGATACCTTTTTCTCCACAAAACATTTTCTAAAGAGGGTGAAAAGACAAGTTACAGACTGGAGGGAAATATTTGAAATTCACGTATCTGACAAAGGATTTGTATTTAGAATAGATGAAGAACTCTTCAAATGCAGCAGTTAAACAAACACACCAACAAAATAATTCAGTTAGAAAATGGATGAATAATATGAACAGATATTTCACTGAAGACTGTATGGGGATCATAAATAAACACATTAAATGATGTTCAACCTCATTAGGTATTAGAGAAATGCAAATTAAACCACAAGGGGATATCACTACATATATATAAGAATAGTCATTTTTTTAAATGACATCAAATGCTGCCAAGGATGCAGAGAAACTAGATCATTTATACGTTGCTAGTGAGAATGTAAAATGATACAACTACGGTAAAAAAGCATATGGAATTTTTAAATAAAACTAATGTGTTTACATTTGACTCAGCAACTTCATATTTGGGCATTCGTCTTGGACAAAAGAAAATTTATGTTTGTACAAAAATCTATAAACAAATGTTTTTAGTAACTTTATTTATAATATCCCCAAACCAGAAATAGCAATAACTCAAATGTTCTTCCATGAGTGAAGAGTTAAAGAATGGTATATCAGTACCCTGGAATATTACTCAGCCATCAAAAGGAATAGATTATTGATACACTCAACGACTTGAATGGATGTCAAGGGAATTATTCTGAGTGATAAAAGTCAATCCAAAAGCTTAGGTATGGTAGATTCTGATTATATAGCATTCTTAAAATTACAGAATTTTAAAGATGGGGAACAGAGTAGTGGTTGATTGCCAAGGGATTGGGTTGGGGGGACTATTAATAAAAGGGTAGCACAAGAATTCCTAGTGATGGAACTGTTCTTGACTTTGGTGCTGGTCACATGTGATGCAGTTGCATAGAACTAAACACACAAGAATGCACGTGAATAAATGAATACATGTAAAACTGGGGAAATTGAGTAAGGTTGATGGAGTATATCAATATCGGTTTCTTTTCATGATATTATTATGCAGGATGTTACTTGTCATTGAGAGAAACTGAATGAAGGGTACACAGAATTTCTCTGTAATATTTCTTGCAACTTCATATGAATCTTCAATTACTTGGGAAGCGAATGCATACATAGTATAATTAGTTGCTTAAACTTTGGAAAATAAATAAAAAAAATAATATTTTTACAGACGCTATAATATGTAGAAAATAAAAATTCATAATTGAAATATTTAAGAAAATGTGATATGGTGTAATCATTAACCTTATGGGTATAAAAATCATTTAGAATGAGAATGGGAAATATTCTGTTCACAATAACAAACTATATATACTTTGCACTAAATTCAATTGGAAGGGTAAAGGACTTACATGAAAAATCAAAGATAATATAATATTAATGTACATAAAATGAGGATGGAATATTTCTGAATGAAAAGCCTTGTTGTGAAATGTTTAAAATTTTCCAGTTTACACTGTTGTGTGTAAGTATATAATATATATAGTGTTATTTAAATAAAATTTCTATTTGAAGGAGTTGTAATATGATTTTAAAGCTCACATGAAAGATACCATGTTTGAAAATTACCAAAATATTATTTTAAAATGTATTTGAAAATAAGATTATTTGATGTGGTGGACTTACAGCCTTTTCTTAAATTAACATCTTCCTAAAAATGTAAATGAAATATGTGGAACTCATTAGGAAGAAACTAAATATTTTTAGAAGACAAACAGATGCATACATATAAAAGATATTTATATCCAATACAGTTAATATTTTAAATTTAATAGATAAGGATCATTTATTTAATAGTTTGTGTTAGCATAGTCTCTCTCACTGAAACAAGCACATGCCTACCTCCCACCTTTACCTATGTAAATTTATTGTATCAAATAAGTCAATGTTTATCAAATTTAGATGGTAAAAAATATAATTCTCTAAAAATTGAAGGGATCTGATTAGACAAACAATGGTAAATTTATGTGATGGGGAAATTTAAAAATTTTGAAATTTATGTCAAACCTTGGTTTTATTGAGATACTTCATAGAATAAATATATTTCTGAAACCCTAATAAAATTAGCTCATCTGATTAAAATCCCATACTTTTATGATGGAAGCTGAATTCTGGATTTTATCTCAAATGTTCTTCCTCCTTCTCCTGCCCCTAGTATTCCCTTCCTCTGCCTTTTGAAACCCGTAGTACCCAGGGTTTTTTGTTTAATTTTTTTTTTTGCTAATATATTATTTTTCAGAGAAATTTTATATTCACAGCAAAATTGAGTGAAAGGTACAGGAAAGGAATTTCCCATATTCTCTTCCCCCAACCGCGCTGTGCCTGATATATGCATAGCTTCCCCCATTATCAACATCCCCCGCCCCCAGAGTGGCACATTTGCTATCACTGATGAACCTATATTGCCACATCATTGTCACCCAAAGTCGGTTTGGATTCACTCTCCAGTGGGTTGTGTTCTATGGGTTTGGACAAGTAAATAAGGACATTTATCCACTATTGTAGAATCATGTGGAATAACTTCACCACCCTAAAAATTCTCTCTGTTCACCTGCTCATTCCTTACCTCGCAATTCCTAGCAACCACTGATATTTTTACTATCTCTATATTTTTGCTTTTTCAAAATGTCATGTAGTTGAAATTATACACTGTGTAGCCTTTTCTTGTTGGCTTCTTTCACTTCATAATATGTGTTTAAGTTTCCTCCATATCTTTTCATGGCTTGATAGCTCTTTTTTTTTTTTTTTTTTTAGCACAGAATAATAGCCAATTTATCTAGTTTATTTAGCCATTCACCTAATGAAGGACATCTTGGTTGCTTTCAAATTTTGGCGATGGTTTAAAAAGCTGCTATAAACGTCTGTGTGTAGATTTTTCTGTGTTAATACGTTTTTAAGTCCTTTTGGGTAAATACCAAGGAGCATGATTACTGGATGGTATGAAAATAATTTGTTTAGTTTTATAAGAAAATGCCAGATTATTTTCCAAAGTGACTGTACCATTTTGCATTCTTACCCAGGAATTAGTGAGAGTTGGTCATTTTATATTTAAGTGAGGCCTTCTCTGATTTTTTCGTGAGACATTTCCTTTTTCCAAACTCATTTAGCAGTCTCTATCCTTATACTGACATCTATTGTGTGTGTGTGTGTGTGTCTGTATGTGTGTGTGTGTGTGTGTGTGTGTGTGTGTGTGTGTGTATATTTTTGCTTTTTGAGGCAAAGTCTCACCCTGTCTCTCAGGCTGGAGTATAGTGGTGCAGTAGTATGATCTCAGCTCACTGCAACCTCTGCCTCCTGGATTCACGCAATTCTCCCACCTCAGCCTCCCAGGTAGCTGGACCTCAGATGTGCACCACCACGCCAGGCTAATTTTTTGTTTTATATAATTTGGTTGAGACTGAGTTTCACCATGTTGGCTAGGCTGGTCTCGAACTCCTGACCTCAAGTGATCCACCTGCTTTGGACCCCCAAAGTGCTGGGATTACAGGCATGACCCACTGCGCCCGGCCTGACATCTGTTATATCTTTTGTTAAGCGTATGCAAACCCCTCAGGACAGGACAGAAATATGTCTCCTTTCCTTTACAATACTTCACTGTAGCCTTGAAGTTTTTTGAATGAAACTAGAAAATTTGTGAATGAATTAAGAAATTCTGGTGTTTCAGACTGCCAGGCAAATGATCAAGTATTTATCATCACCTAACAGCATTTCATTTTGCAAATCTCTATACAATCACAATGTCTTATGCTAAGATTATAATCAAACAATACTCACTATTGTTACTATAATATTTTTTTCAAATTTTTCTTGGCAGTTATTTTATGGGTTAAATACATGATTGATTTATGTGAAAAGGAATTGCATTTGAAGTTATTGACTCTTTGCCCCAGCTTTTCAGCTGGAAAAAAGCAAAGCTCTTGCTGTAATAAGTGCTGAACCTTTTAAAAATAAAATCTAATGAGGTTAGTATATATCCTTGACATTTTATTTTCAACCGAAGTGAAGGTCATAGCTGAAAAGTCGCAAAGATGAATTTATACAGCAAATAAACAATGCTATTATTTTGCAAAGAAAATGCAATATTCCTGTCTATAGCCTCTTGCATGTAAAAGGGTGTTTGTGATGCCTGATTTTAGTATTCAAGCCCTGTTATCTTTTCATTTCTTATATTTTGTAATGTAGAAAGAGTAATACACCTAACTTATCTATTAAAGAGTAGTATAAAATGTGTGTGTTACCATTAATATTCTAGTATTTTATTATTTGAACTTTACATTTAAATCAAATCTACTTTGTATTTGTTGGGTACTAATTCTTTGGTGGAAGTAGGTAATTATTCTATTTCCTTGGTGAACTTCTTTCTGACTTCAGAGTTTAGTCATACATGTTTAAGTCCCTCAAGTCTACCGTCTTTGGTTTTTACAACAAAACTGTACATTTCCAATGAAACAATATGTCAACATGAGTTTGGAAAATAAGCGGCTGAATTATAGTTAAATGGTAGAAAATCTGCCTTTTGGGGTACAATGTACAACAGGATTTCTTAACTGCTTTCGTATTATATTACTAATACATAACATGAGATTGCTCTATTAAATTTGTACCAGATCAAGACAATTTTAATAGTAAAAATAGTTTCATTTATTTAAAAAGTCATCAACAAAGTTCCAATGCCAAAAAACATGTCAAAATGGTCACTTTATATTGTTATCTAGTTAATATATTTTTTAGAGCAAATATTCCAAATTTTGTAATTTGTTCCTTTTAAAAAACAAGCATAAGATAGGTATCTAATTTAGAATTTCCTTTATTTTAGATGAACTCACAAATTCGTCAGAAACCAGATTGTCTTTAGAAGACCTCTTTAGGAAAGACTTTGTGCTTCATGATCCAGAGGCTCGATGGATCAACGGTAAGTGTCTCTTTTCAAACATTGTATTCATTTTGAGTTCTGTATAATTAAAATTTTAAAAAATGATATTTGTAAGCTGAGCACAGTGGCTCTTGCCTGTAATCCCAGCACTTTGGGAGGCCAAGGCAGGAGAATCGCTTGAACCTGGGAGGCAGATGTTGCAGCTGTCTCTTATACACATCTAGATGTGTATAAGAGACAGGCACTCCAGCCTGGGTGACAGAGTGAGATTCCATCTTAAAAAAAAAAAAAAAAAAAAAAGATGTATGTAGTTAATATTTTAATTGAAAGTATACTGCAAAAATTACATGGGTATTGTTTAAATTAAAACCTTGGTTCTTGTGAGAGAAAATCAATTCCTAAGAGAGGGCGTCAATAAATTATTTGACAAACACATTGGGTTGACAGTTTTGTGTCTGCTGCTCTCATGATCATTAGTTATATGACTTTAAGGATATATTACATCTCTAGCACATCCCTAGATAATTTTTCTCAGTTTGGCAGTGCACATTTTGGGAGCTAGTACATAGAAATGTGAAGTGCTTCAAATTTGACAATATGATTGGTTTTTGTTTTTCTCTGTGGCTTTTCTTTTTAAGCTTAAGTGTTACGAACTAGTGAGACTCTATGCAAAGTTGAAATGACTTGGAAATATATGGTACTTTGTTTCTTTTCTGGCCTGGCAAATGGGATTCCTTAGGTTCTCTTAAGTCAATCTCTGACATAAAAATAAGAAAATAAAACCACTGAGTGGCTTCATGGGCTTCGCTTTGTCTTTATGGAAGATAATAAGGGCATAATGTGTTGGTGAAAAGAAAATTAGTTTTTAATCCTTTGAATATTCTAATTTGCCCAACCATACTAATCATTATGGTTGGATCGCTGTTAATCTTTCCCCTTCACTTTATTTGGGCATAATATCTTTGCTTATTTGCAAGGCATAGAGTGTAGTATTTGTATAATAGATGAAAGGAGACTTGCCCTTGTATCTAATAAAGATCGTCATATTTAGAGTCCATTCCTTCTTCTCTCTTACTCTAATTAAGTGTATTTATGCTGGTGAATTAAGCCTTAATTTATGGGAGCTATAAAAAGAATGTAATTTAACCCATGAGGGCAAAGGCCAAATCACATGTGTTTACTTGACACTGATATGTCTCTTGGAGATCTGTAGACACTCGAGATCTGTGTTTTGAATAAATGAATGAATGATTTTAATTGATATGCAGTCTCATTTTCACATGAACTGAAATTTTAATTGAAATCAGTTGGAAGATAAATGTGTATTGTGGTAATGATATTACGTGTGAAGAACACAAGGTAGCATTTTTCTTAACAAATCTGTATATATTATTTTGAATTGTTTATAAATTTGAGGCTAGACATATTTTTGCTTTGCACTATGATTATTTCACATGTATACTATAATGAATGCTGTGGCTAAAGAAGGCTAATAAAAAAGATGTATTATCACCAAACATTGTCCAAATATGCAAATCTGTCATAAATAATTCTTCTAATGTGTGATTATAATTATGCCAATCACCTGTTTATTCTGTAGCAAATATTTTCTATTGAGAGAAATGACAAAATGGAAGTTGCTAGAATTTTTTTTAACTATAGTATTACGAGTTGTTAGATTTGAAATGCTGAATAATCTTGTTTTATTCACCATGTTTTTGGACAAATTATAGAAATTTTGTGGTCTTTGACTTTGGAAAGCATGAAAAATTACGGGTCTCATCTCCCTTCTCAGGTTAGCTTGGACTATTTAGAGGCATTTACTCCTGTGTATAGCTGACACTGTGATATTGAAGCTCCAAAGGACAGGACAGATATTTAAGTGGTGAACTGCATGCTAAATTAAGCCATATTTCAATATCTAGGACACAGATTCTACTCTTATACTTCATAGGTTACCAAAATAATATATTTGGAGTTTATCGTTTTTCAAGTAATTTCTTTATTAATCATTGATTAAATTTGATCCTGAGAAGGCATCCTGGGACAAAGCTGCAGGGTTATTAAAATGTTCTAAGTGATACCTAAATATGTAATTTTCATAAAGAGTTTGCCAAAAAGACATCTCTTTAAATTGCAATAAACAGAACATGAGCTCTGAAAGCATGCAGTTTTTATAAACACCATCGAAGGAACTTCTCAGTGTCTGTAGATTGTGTGCAGAGTTACTTTTTAAGTACAGGAGTGGATTTGTGCTTTTATCCAACCCAGATCTTTCTGGCAAGTACTAGATACTTGGCCTATTTACATATTCTTCACATAGCCTGGAAATTCAATGGGA
>NW_012107330.1:976060-977667 GCF_000951045.1 Mandrillus leucophaeus | reverse complement strand
TATCTTAGTCAGTTCAGCATACTCAGCATACCACCATGCCATACTTCGAGGTATCATTTTCTGAGTCCCAACACTATTAATTTGTTCATGTTGAATACTACAATAATATGTTTATTATCCCAGGTGCATTCATATAGTGGTAACTTATATAGTCACTAAAACTAGAGTTTATACACATGTTTATTGACTTGATCATGATCTAGAAAAATGAACAAAGTGACTTCAAAACAGCATTCATAGTATGCGATATCACATTGTCTATTGTGTAACAGTGATTTTCTCCAGATTATCCTTTTCTTTTTACTTATTTTGTTTTTCTCAATTTTTTTTCAATAAATGTGTGTGTTTACATAGTTTTTTTTATTATTTTAACTTTTTATTTTAGATTTTGGGGTACATGTTCAGGTTTGTTACATGGGTATATTGCAACTTTAACAATATCAGGATATTCATTTTGAGCTATTATATAAAATGAATCAAGCATATTTTATTTTTAAATCTTTTCTTCTACTCTGTGTCAATAGACAGTTCCAAAATTTATCTGGTAGAGTGTAAGCCATTAAAGTTATCATTTAATCAAAAAATGTGTTGTAAATTTTAAATACATCTGGGTTTCAGGAGACAAACATACCATCATATAGTGAGATTTTACTGTGCAGCTAGTGTGTCATTTGCTCACCCCGTGAGTTTGACAACACCTGCTCAGTGGTATTAGTCCACTTATCATTTGTTATGAACCTGCAGCAATATCAAATTGCTATTAAAGTTTTTAAAGTGTACCCACATTTAAACTTACCTGTTCTGGACCAGTGGACATCCCTTCACCAACTGACTGTAGTAAAACAACAACACTCTTAGCATAGTCCTTCCCTAGGAGACAATAAACCATGAGGAATAACTATCAGTATTCAACGAATGCTCCATAAATAGTTTCATTATCATAATGAGAACAGTTGTATATATAATGGGATGGAAGTTGTTTCACATTTCTTTTGAAAAATGACATGCTGTGATAAGTGATAATATGTGAGGCTTTGGGTTTTATTTTGATCTTATTGGATTCATGTTGGAAAAAAATAAACTCACTTGTTACATGAGATTCCAACACAGATATTTTAACCTGCTGTCTTTGTAATGTGTGACAGTATAATATGTGGAAATGGGAGACTCATTAAATCAAGGTAAATCATGGCCTTTCAGCAAGTTATCTAAGCCTCTGAAGGCTTAGTTTCTTCATTCAGAGTGAGGATATTAGTGCCATAGCTGGAAGCATAATACAAAGTAAATGAGTAAAAATATGTAAAAAGTGAAGATAAAAGGTAAAATGTTAAAAAAAGAAAAGAAAGAAAAATTATAAATGAAAAGTCAAGGTCTGTAGCCTTGTAGATCTTCAAATGGTAGAGGTTCATAGAACTGATTTTAGAGATGCTCTGAACACCTGACATTTCTTATTAAATGTGCGGGGAAGTCTCATTCTCATAATATATGCAGGATATTGAAGAGGCAGTGAAAAGTCACTGTTGTAGCCTGTATGAAAAACAAGAGACATTATTGTAAATAATATCAATAACATTTACAATAATTTTGTAAATAATATCAATATTTTA
>NW_012107330.1:972745-974630 GCF_000951045.1 Mandrillus leucophaeus | reverse complement strand
AAATAAACTCACTTGTTACATGAGATTCCAACACAGATATTTTAACCTGCTGTCTTTGTAATGTGTGACAGTATAATATGTGGAAATGGGAGACTTGTGCTTTTATCCAACCCAGATCTTTCTGGCAAGTACTAGATACTTGGCCTATTTACATATTCTTCACATAGCCTGGAAATTCAATGGGAAATATATAAGTAGGATGTGTAACCTTGGCCTCGTTATCAACAATTATATCTAAATGTAACATGTGAGCTTTTTCTTTATTCTCAAGTGATGTCTCCACTGGTTTTCTTAGTACATAAGTCACTTGAAAGAGTTCAAGCTAAGCTTATTTGGAAGCATCATTCAATTCTTGGAGGTCATCACGGAAATGTTTAATGCATTATTGGTCAAGGGGAAGGAGGGAGTCTAGACGGCCCTGACATGTGTAGGTTATAGTGAGGCAATGCCATTCGTTATGCTGGTCTCAAAAATATGTATCTGAAGCCTCAGATGGGTGCCCCTGTTCATGGTTAGCTTAACAATGGCCTTACCCCAAGTCTGCTCATATCTTTGAAATCTACATTTTTATAGCATCTTTATTCTAGGGAGGTCACCTTGAAATTTGAAAATCCATCTTATTTGAAATTATTCATCTATCCACACACATTTGATAATCAGTTGATCACCAAAGAAAGATCTAACATTGAGTGCCTTCTATTGAGGCTCTGTGATCGATGCTTTATGTACATATTTCATACGACTGCATATGACATTAAAGTTAACCCCAGAAAACTGAGACTTAACTCAGAAACTTATCCAAACACACACCTAACAAAAGGCAGAGGCTGCTTTAATCATTATGCTAAAGTATAAAACTTGACCTCTTTCATTGTTTCGCTCTGATGTGTCATCCTCATATCTAACATATTTATCAAGTGCCTCCCTGACAGTCTCATTTTAACAGACCTCATTGCTGTTGTAGGGTGGAAAGGTATAATAGCCTTCCTCACCCATCATAAAGGTCACAGCCAACATTGCTGTAACGAAAGACCAGTTAAGAAGAGAAAAGCATAACAAACTTATTTAATCAAAGTTTTATGTCACTTGGAAGACTTTAGAAATGAAGAATCAAAGGCCTAGGGAAAACTGTCCATTTGTATGCTTAGGTTAAATAAAGCATGGACAGTGTATTGAAGTGTGACTGGACAAAAAGGTTATCCTCTAATGATAATAAAATGAGGGAGAAACCCAGCAAGTCTTACCTGTTCAGGTCTTTCTTGGCCTCCCTGTGTAGCATTTCATCCTCCCAGATATAAGGCAGAACTCCCCTGGAAAGACGGTCTTATGATCTATTATCTGAAAGGTAGGTCAGTGCATTTCCTTGTGACAGCTCCTACACAGAAAAGCAGAGGAAGGTTAAAATATTTTTAGATTCTATGATTTGCTTGGAAAGAGGGATGCTAGTTTCTTTTTTTTATTATTATTACACTTTAAGTTCTAGGGTACGAGTGCAGAACATGCAGGTTTGCTACATAGGTATACACGTGCCACGGTGGTTTGCTGCACCCATCGACCCATCATCTACATTAGGTATTTCCCCTAATGCTATCTCTCCCCTAGTCCCCCGCCCCCTGACAGGCTCCGGTGTGTAATGTTTCCCTCCCTATGTCCATGTGTTCTCATTGCTTAATTCCCACCTATGAGTGAGAACATGCATTGTTTAGTTTTCTGTCCTTGTGTTAATTTGCTGAGAATGATGGTTTCCAGCGTCATCCATGTCCCTGCAAAGGATAAGAACTCACCCTTTTTTGTGGCTGCATAGTATTCCATGGTGTATATGTGCCACATTTTCTTTATCCAGTCTACCGTTGATGGGCATTTGGGTTGGTTCCAAATCTTTGCT
>NW_012107330.1:964838-970965 GCF_000951045.1 Mandrillus leucophaeus | reverse complement strand
GGGAAGTCTCATTCTCATAATATATGCAGGATATTGAAGAGGCAGTGAAAAGTCACTGTTGTAGCCTGTATGAAAAACAAGAGACATTATTGTAAATAATATCAATAACATTTACAATAATTTTGTAAATAATATCAATATTTTACAATTATTTGCAATAATAATATTATAAGTAATATCAATAATATTTACAATAATTAGGGGAACCATAAATAGGAAAACTAAAAAATACATCTATATTGTTTCTTGCTTGTTTGTCTGACACGAATTTACCATACTGGAATTATTGTCCATCAACTTAACTTGGTCGAACTGCAGAAGTTGTTGGGTTTGTCAGTGCACAAGGAGCTATTTCTAACTCTAAAGACATTATTACCTGCCCTTTGGCCTATATTCAGCCCCGAGTCAAAATTATCTTATTTTTATCTTATTTTGTATCTTCTTGACCAAAATGTTATTTTTTTATAATCATCAATCAAATTGATAGTTTAATACAATAGAGTTGAATTTATATTCATGAGGCTCTTGAAGATAACGTGTATTTTTCTTGCAACATAATTTATAAAGACAAAAAATTGCATAGATTCTAGATGCACACAATGAGGTATACGGTCAAATACATCAATTTGCCTCTATTTAATGGAATACTAAGCAGTCATAAAAATTAATATTTAAAAAATTAATGACATTGAAATGTGCAGATAATATATTAATTTAAAATAGCACAATATGGAATTATATATATAGTGTATTCACAATTGCATTACATACATATACACACCTGTATATGCAAAGAAAATAATACTAGAATTCAATATGCCAAAATAGTTAATAATTTTCTGTTAGAGTGATTGAGTTGTTTTTATTTTTTTCCTTTCTGTGTATATTGTCTAAATTTTCAACAAGCATTCAGCTGTTTCATACTATGGCAATTTTATATACTAACTATGGATATTCAAACTTTAGTTTGAAATTCAAATCTAACAAGTAAATGGTTACTAAAATTCTCATTAAAATGTAGATACATTAAGCTGGACAAATATTAATTGTATTATTCTGCATGTGCCTTTTTTCCCAAAGATCTGTAGAAGGAGGTACAGAGGGGAGCGTGAGGTTACTGCACCTGGGAGAATGAGAATGTTCTTAGCACAGCAATGACTATTAGACTTAAGAGGCATGGACTCTTATAACAGCAGTTTCACTTCCTTCTTTCCCAATAGATTGAGACATAATATTTCCTGGAGTTTATTATGTTCTTTTTTCTTCTACTAATCCAAACCTCTGCAACATGCAATTTATCTATATAACAAACCTGCATAATACCCTAAACTCCAAAGGGTTTTTTTTTTTTTAAAAAAAAAAAAGGTCAAAAATAACAAATGTTGGTGAGGCTGTGGAGAAAAGTGAATGCCTATATGGTGTTGGTGAAAATGTAAATTAGTTTAGCCACTATGGAAGGCAATTTGAAGATTCCTCAAAGAACTTACAACAGAACTAGTGTTGGACTAGCAATCTTATTAATGGGTATATACCCAAAGGAAAATAAATTGTTCTACCAAAAGGACTCATATATTTGCATGTTCTTTGCAGCACTATTCATAATAGCAAAGACATGAAATCAACCTAGGTACCCCAAAATGGTGGAGTGGATAAAGAAAATGTGGTACATATATGCAATGGAATACTGTGCAGCCATAAAAATGAACCAAAGCATGTATTTTGCAGCAACATGGATGCAGTAGGAAGCCACTATCCTAATGAATTAATGAAGAAACAGAAACCTAAATATCACATATTCTCACTTATAAGTGGGAGCTAAATCTTGAGTACAGGTAGACATAAAGACAGGAACAACCAATATTAGTGACTCCAAAGGTGGGGAGCAGAGAAGGGGAACAAGGCATGAAAAACTTCATTTTGGTTATTATGTTCACTATTTGAGTACCTGGGATCAATAGAAGTCCAAATCTCAGTATCATACACTATACCTTGTAACAAATCCACATGTATACCCCCCCAAATCTAAAATAAAGATTAAAACTTTAAAAATCAAATAAAAAGTAAAAACACATAGGAGGCTATTGAAATTATGACATACTTAGTTCCTGATTCACAGACCAGAGACTTGTAAATGAGATTCGGAATATAAATCATTGTTTTCAAGGCTGACTTTTCTTTTCAGAGTTATGTATGACAAAATATCTTCCTATCAAGAGTAGATAATTTCCTACTAAAACTAAAGAAATGCTTAAAAAGCGTACCATGAAGCATATTTACTTCTCTCCAAATGACAAAAAAAGTTGTATTTATTGCTATGTTGTTTGTAAAATTGTGCTTTTACCAAAGTTTAGATTAAATTTCATCTGTATTAAAATTGTTTGAAATCAATAAAATGGAAATATCTACTATAAAAAATCATACTGTGGCAATCTTATATACTAACCATGATATTTAAACTTCTGTTTGGAATTTAAATCTAAATAGTTTTCTTCAAGAAAATATTTTTAAGGTTTCAGTTTGTCTTAAAATGACAATACTTAAACATCAAGAGAGAGAAAAGGGATTTATGATAAAATTCAGTGTTAACATTTAGGAACAAAAACTATGTAAGAAAAAAATATATTTCTATGACCTAGATATGCAATGATCAAAGTACTTAAAGATTATTTGAAATACAAACTAAACTTTAGAATAAAGAAGCTAAATATTTATGTTACCACTTATTTCTTGAAATTTAAAACTATGTTTTGATTTTTAAAATAAAAAAAAAAGCTTGGGGAAATGGGATGAAAGTTATGTTTGGAATTCATCAACAAGCATTTATTGAGCTTCAAATATGTGCCCTGCATAGAACTTCATGTATTCCAGATGGAATCTGTATGCATTTGAAAAGTTTGCAGTAAAATATCTGGTGTCCTCATACTCCTTTGGTATTCTATACAATTATTAGTCTTGGCCTTGATGGCCCAGGAAATCTGTTTGTCAACACAAATATAGATTAACAGATACATTGACACTGACATCTATCTTTCCATCTATATACAAAGTTATAAAGAAGAATAAACACAGTTCCCTTGATCAAGGACATTATGAATATAAAGGGATTTTTCCTCATTGAGCACAATATCTTTCCAGTTGTCTCTGGCTTAGAAGTAAAATTGTAATCAAAAGGCTGTGAATGGGAAAGAAAGTAGACGTAACTGAAGAGTTGCAAGAAATATTCAATCCAATTATGATGAACTTTCGTTAACCTCCAAAATCCAAAACACATCTTCACATTCCACATCTCTCTCTTTACTATGATGCAGGGTACGCGTGGCACATTTTATTTTTTTGAGCTCCTGTATATGCCCTGCCTCTCTTTTTATTTGATATAGTCTTCACTCACATACGGTAATGATCATGACTAATATATACATGTACCACTGACATGTTCAAAAGAAATCAAATATAATTATGGTACCCAGAGACTATAGAAACTAGATGAAAATGATATGCCTAAAACAATTAGGTGAACAATAATTAGGTGATCCATTTCTGGGTAATTATTTTTTAAAAACAGATGATGCAACTATGAGAGATCAGTTTGAGTTAAGAATAGTTGGAGTTGTCTTTATGGAAAAGATAAAATTCAGTCTCAGTCTAGAGGACAGATGAGCCCAGGGGATGAAAGAGGGCATTGTTTGGAGAACAAGGATGTGTTATGACAAAATCACAGAAATTAGCATAGTGTGTAAGTTTAACTGTAAGGAAAATGCTGTGTATATGTGTGGGGGGCCTCTATATGTATAAAGGTAATGGAAAATAAAGTTGAATGACTCAGTATTGGCATGTAACTAGAATATGTATATTTGATTATTTTACTGTAATTGTTATGCTTTGATCTCATTTAGCAGATTAACCCTGTATTAACTTTTAATTTGAAACAGAAGAATTTAAAGTTGCTCTGATAATTGTCAACTATTTTGTTGAAATGGGAGATATTAGTAATAGGAATTGAAGTGGGAGATATTAGTAATAGGACTTTACCTAATATATGTGCAGTAAGTCAAAATTTATATATGTGTTTCTACTTTTCTAGGGCACTTCTACATATGCTATTTATTTGCATTTTTTTAAAAAACCCTTGTTAGGGAGGCAGGATAGGCATTATTTTTCTTTTATACGTGAGTAACTTGAGAAACAGGTTTTTTCCACTTCTCTCAGATTCACTCAGTAATGAGTTCTGGCTAGAAGCCACATCTTTCATGTTTAATGTTTGGTAGAAACTAGAGTAGAGAAAATGCTTCAAGTGAATTTTTGTATTATCATGAAACTGACATTAAACAATGTTTATAAATTAATTTTTAAAACACATAGACTTAAGGAAAACAGTATTAAGGGAAAAACAGATAAGAATAAGGAAAGATTTTCTTTGTAATTGTATGTGAATGTTTCAGTTTTATTGGAATGTTTAGATATATTGAGAAAATGTAATTATTCTTATATCATTGATTTTACATGTAAAAAGAGAGGTCATTGCAGATAGTCATAATAAGAAACTGAAACTTAGGGCATATTTTCATTTTTTAAAAAAATGTATTTTTTTTTTACAACTTTTATTTTAGATTCAGGAGTGCATGTTGTTACCTGGGTATAGCAGGTTGTTACTTGGGTGTATTGTATGATACTGAGTTTTGCAGTATGATTGAATATGTCACCCGCTTAGTGAGCATAATACCCAATAGTTTTCCAAACCTTGTCTCCCTCCTTCTCTCTCTACCCTCTCTTATTTCCACCAGTGTCTAATGATCCCATCTTCATGTCTACGGGTAACCAAAGTTTAGTTCCCACTTTACTTGTGGTGTTGGTTTTTTGTTTTGGTTTTTAGTTTTAGTTTTTTTTGTTTCTGCATTAATTAGCATAGGATAATGTCTCGAACTGTATCTATGTTGTTGTAATGTGGCATAATTTGGCTCTTTTTATGGCTGCATAGTATTCCACGGTATGTATGTACCACGTTTTCTTTCTTTTTTTTTTTTTTTTTCCTTTAAGTTCTGGGTTACATGTGCAGAACGTGCAGGTTTGTTACATTGGTATACATGTGCCATGGCGGTTTGCTGCACCTATTGATTTGTCCTCTAAGTTCCCTCCTCTTGCCTACCACCCAATAATAGGCCCTGGTGTGTGTTGTTCCCCTCCCTGTGTCCATATGTTCTCATTGTTCAATTCCCACTTATGAGTGAGAACATGTGGTGTTTGGTTTTCTGTTACTGTGTTAGTTTGCTGAGGATGATGGCTTCCAGCTTCATCCATGTCCCTGCAAAGGACATGATCTCATTCCTTTTTATGGCTACATAGCATTGCATGGTGTATATGTACCACATTTTCATTATCCAGTCTATCATTGATGGGCATGTGGGTTGGTTCCCTAACTTTGCTATTGTAAGTAGTGCTGCAATAAACATACATTTGCATGTGTCTTTATAATAGACTGATTTGTAATCTTTTGGGTATATATCCAGTAATGGGATTGCTGGGTCAAATGGTATTTCTGGTTCTAGATTCTTGAGGAATCACCGTACTGTCTTCCACAATGGTTGAACTAATTTACATTCCTACCAGCAGTGTAAAAGTATTCCTATTTCTCCACAGCCTCAGCAGCATCTATTGTTTCTTAACTTTTTAATAATTGTTAATTATTCTGACTGGCATGACATTGTGGTTTTGATTTGCATTTCTCTAATGATCAGTGATGTTGAGCTTTTTTCATATGTTTGTTGGCCGTTTACATGGCTTCTTTGGATAAGTGTTTTTCTTATCCTTCACCCATTTTTGATGGGGTAGTTTTTTTCTTGTAAATTTGTTTAAATCCCTTGTAGATTCTGGATATTAGACTTTTGTCAGATGGAGAGACTGCAGAAATTTTCTCCCATTCTAGTGAAGGTTGCCTGTTCACTCTGATAGTTTCTTTTGCTGTGCAGATGCTTCTTAGTTCAATTAGATCCCATTTGTCAATTTTCGCTTTTGTTGCAATTGCTTTTGGCATTTTTGTTATGAAGTCTTTGTGCATGCCTATGTCCTGAATGATATTAACTAGGTTTTTGTTTAGGGTTTTTAATGTGTTGGGTTTTATATTTAAGTCTTT
>NW_012107330.1:964353-964788 GCF_000951045.1 Mandrillus leucophaeus | reverse complement strand
TTAATTCTGGAAAGTCAAAACTGGAAAGGGTTTTGGATAGGTCTTCGTTACTTTGACATGAGATATTTAAGATGGAAGTCTGTTTTAGTTTTTCATAGATCTTACAATGCCCAACCCATTGCTTAAAATATTTTAATGTTCAATTAATTTTATTTGAGCTAAATTGGATTCATATCTACTACTCACCACCATCCACAATCATCATTTCAAACCTGTTTGGGAGTTAAAATAAGTGAATCCTAGGATGACTATGGTTTGTCTCAAGGTCAAAAGCTGTGACACAGCTAGATTTAGCATGAACAGATTGCTTCTTATTTTTTATTAATGAGTATTAATATATATTACTGAACTTTTTGACCTTCTATAATGAAAATTGCTGATTATAGATTTATTTTGTTATGCTAAAAAGTATGCAAATTTAAAGAAAAAGGACAC
>NW_012107330.1:962485-964303 GCF_000951045.1 Mandrillus leucophaeus | reverse complement strand
TTTTTGTCAGGTTTGTCAAAGATCAGATGGCTGTAAATGTGTGGTGTTATTTCTGAAGTTTCTGTTCACTCCATTGGTCTATATGTCTGTTTTGGTACCAGTATCATACTGTTTTGGTGACTATAGCCTTGTAGTGTAGTTTGAAGTCAGGTAGTGTGATGCTTCCAGCTTTATTCTTTTTGTTTAGGATTGTCTTGGGTATATGGGGTCTTTTTGATTCCATATGAAATTTAAAGTAGTTTTTTTTTTTTTCCTTCTGTGAAGAAAGTCAATGCTAGTTTGATGGGGATAGCATTGAATCTATAAATTACTTTGGGCAGTATGGTCATTGTCATGATATTCGTTCTTCCTATCCATGAGCATGGAATGTTTTTCCATTTGTTTGTGTCCTCTCTTATTTCCTTTATTCACTTCTTCCTCAGGACCTATTAAGGGCTGAGAGCCAGTTCTGGTGCTCAGCAACTTTGTGCAACTCCCTCCCTCTTCATCCTCAGTGTCTGTGTTGCCTCTCTGTGGACTTTCAGTTTTCTCCCAGAAGATCTGCTTGAGGTATGATGGTTCACTAGATATTTTGATTTCTCTCGGTAGGAGAGTTGCTTCTTGGCTGCATCTGGTCAGCTATCTTGGCCCCCAAGCTCCACATTTTCATATTAACCTTTTAATTCAACTTGCTTTGCTTGTCATGTTTTTGTGTGTGTGTTTGTGCATTTTGTTATGAATGGCTAAATTTACTTAATCAGGTTGGTTATATGGTGAATTTGAATGAGCCATTGAGACCTTCGGATAACAATCACTGATTTCTATTGAATAAACAAGTATTAAACATGTAGGTGCATTCCAAAATGTCTTTAGCTAGAAAAATTTCTAGAGATAACATTCCTTATCATTAAATGGCTAAGATTCTATATGGTAAGTTATGTTTTGTAAGTGGGGCAACTAAAGCCAGACACCATGCTATGCATTTTTAGTTTATTACATCTAATGTTTATAGTTTTCTAACTTAGGTAGATATATGCTTCTTTTATAAATGAAGAACTGAGTTTAAAGCAAATAGGTGACTTGTTCAAGAACACAGAGATAATTTGAATCTATACTTTTTTTGCTTATATGTATAATAGAAAAAATCCATAATAAAAAGCTTTATATAGCTGGCATTTGATGTTTTCCAACTTCTGGTTAAGCTGGGTAACAAACAGTGAGTTTCCCATTTCTGCTAATGTTATAGAGAGGTTGGGTGATCATGTGATAAAGATATATTAGTGAGATTCATGTAGTGGATATGAAATTTTTAAAAAGTACCTTTAAGTTCAGCTTCAATTCTATTATTTTATCAGTTTTTCTCCATGTCATCATAAAGGTACAGTTGAAGCTACTGTTTTAATTTTTCCTTGTTTTAGGAAACCAGTGGATATATTGTTCTAGACCTTTCCTAGGGAATGGTGTCAGCTTTCACAGAAAGTTCTCTGCTTTTCATTTCCAGTCAATAAAACTCTAGTGTTTAATACATAGCTCTTTTCTCTTTGATTTGACTGGCCATATGGAGTTGTTAAAAAATTTAAAAGCTGATCTCATTTAGACTTTCAGTTGATAACACTTTGGTATCCTGTTTTGTGCAGTCGTAACCCATGCCAGTTTTCATGAGCTTGAACATTCATTACTGGGCTCATGGCCGAAGCCATTAGCCCATCACTGCCATACGCTTATCAACAGCATCTGAAAGCAAGAAGCTTAAACCTGTCTGGTCTCTGGTGTTATTCAATTTGTGAGTGAAAAAATTACACATTACCTAGTTATGTGTGTATATATTTTTCCCTTCTC
>NW_012107330.1:960404-962435 GCF_000951045.1 Mandrillus leucophaeus | reverse complement strand
CCCTCTTCATCCTCAGTGTCTGTGTTGCCTCTCTGTGGACTTTCAGTTTTCTCCCAGAAGATCTGCTTGAGGTATGATGGTTCACTAGATATTTTGATTTCTCTCGGTAGGAGAGTTGCTTCTTGGCTGCATCTGGTCAGCTATCTTGGCCCCCAAGCTCCACATTTTCATATTAACCTTTTAATCCAACTTGCTTTGCTTGTCATGTTTTTGTGTGTGTGTTTGTGCATTTTGTTATGAATGGCTAAATTTACTTAATCAGGTTGGTTATATGGTCAATTTGAATGAGCCATTGAGACCTTTGGATAACAATCAGTGATTTCTATTGAATAAACAAGTATTAAACATGTAGGTGCATTCCAAAATGTCTTTAGCTAGAAAAATTTCTAGAGATAACATTCCTTATCATTAAATGGCTAAGATTCTATATGGTAAGTTATGTTTTGTAAGTGGAGCAACTAAAGCCAGACACCATGCTATGCGTTTTTAGTTTATTATATCTAATGTTCATAGTTTTCTAACTTAGGTAGATATATACTTATTTTATAAATGAAGAACTGAGTTTAAAGCAAATAGGTGACTTGTTCAAGAACACAGAGATAATTTGAATCTATACTTTTTTTGCTTATATGTATAATAGAAAAAATCCATAATAAAAAGCTTTATATAGCTGGCATTTGATGTTTTCCAACTTCTGGTTAAGCTGGGTAACAAACAGTGAGTTTCCCATTTCTGCTAATGTTATAGAGAGGTTGGGTGATCATGTGATAAAGATATATTAGTGAGATTCATGTAGTGGATATGAAATTTTTAAAAAGTACCTTTAAGTTCAGCTTCAATTCTATTATTTTATCAGTTTTTCTCCATGTCATCATAAAGGTACAGTTGAAGCTACTGTTTTAATTTTTCCTTGTTTTAGGAAACCAGTGGATATATTGTTCTAGACCTTTCCTAGGGAATGGTGTCAGCTTTCACAGAAAGTTCTCTGCTTTTCATTTCCAGTCAATAAAACTCTAGTGTTTAATACATAGCTCTTTTCTCTTTGATTTGACTGGCCATATGGAGTTGTTAAAAAATTTAAAAGCTGATCTCATTTAGACTTTCAGTTGATAACACTTTGGTATCCTGTTTTGTGCAGTCGTAACCCATGCCAGTTTTCATGAGCTTGAACATTCATTACTGGGCTCATGGCCCAAGCCATTAGCCCATCACTGCCATACGCTTATCAACAGCATCTGAAAGCAAGAAGCTTAAACCTGTCTGGTCTCTGGTGTTATTCAATTTGTGAGTGAAAAAATTACACATTACCTAGTTATGTGTGTATATATTTTTCCCTTCTCGTTTGAGTTTGAATGTTATCTGGGTTTTCTACCATTACCAGTGTTGCTAATTGTTTAATTTGTGTCTGTCACCCACATCTGTGATAAAATAGTTTTTTTGCACATTGTACTCCTTAGCTTTTAATTTCCCCAAAATCCTGTTATATTTAAAAGATTTAAAAATGTGAAATCTCTTAAGTAGAGAAGTGACTAAGGCCTTATAGACCATAAGGATTGCATGCTCTCCTCAGGCTCATGGTTAAGTAGCATCAATGCTCTGAACCATTCAGCTGTGTTGTTCTCTAAGGCCCAACCAACCACCAAGGTAGAGAAGGAGCATATCTATGAATCATTGTACAGTACCTGAAATGGGAAGGTTAGTTCTGTGTCTAGGAGACATGTGCGCAAGTTATTTGACTTCTGTCAGTGGCCACGTCTTCTTCACCTGTAGGACTGAGAGGATAATTCCTCTTATGTCTTTCTTCTAAAGGCATTGTGAGCATCACAGGCCTATGCTTTCTAAACATTAGAAACCACTTAAAACATTCTTGACTCCTTCTCTTAATGAATAAAATTTGTTTTTCATTTCTCTAGACTCTATGGCTTTGGACAAGTCAACCAGTATTTCTGGGCATTAGTTTTGTCAAAGCACCTGAGTGATAACCACAGTTATTTATTTGGGGTTGAGTATGTGTCCACCATTGGGCCAATA
>NW_012107330.1:953719-955774 GCF_000951045.1 Mandrillus leucophaeus | reverse complement strand
AGTCGGAGCCAGGGATTTTCTTAAGAGCTGATAGTGAACTATTATTGAAATGATATAATAATGTATTATTGAAATAATATATTTTTCCTGTTTTCTTCCCAAAGGATACCTATAATGCTCTGGATGACTCCCTACTCTCAGCCTTTTATATCTAGCACCTCATTCCTTAATACTTTCATCTCTTTTCACTATTCTATGTATTGTGACAGCATCCCAGATTTACCTTACATTATTTATATCATTTTCTTGTGTATAGGAACAATTCCACTCATTAATACCACCACTGCTGCTATTGCAATTTTGGTTCTTTGAATATCTCAGTTATATTCCTTCTTCTTTACTTTATTATATAGCCTTTTTATCCTGGTTTATTCTTTAGAGTTTAGTGCTTTGCTTATATGCAATGTACATTGCTATGTATGTCTTTAAGTTAGTAAACAGATTTTTAACTGTTTTGTTTTAGGAAAATATCTAGTCTTCCCCAAGTAGATCAGTATCAGTTGATTGGCTTGTCTACTGAGTCCTTAGGATGATGTTGTATTTGTTTTCATAATCATTGATTTATTTGTTCCTGTTTGTCATTGAAGGCAGGTCTGTCTATCTAGACTCAGTGTTTATCTCTCTTGACTCTGCTGGGTCTTCCAAGGTCCACATATCCACAACGAGTGGAGTTGCCTAGCTTCCAGCTCTTTTCTCAGTGGCTAATCAGATTCCAGCTGTTGCATTCCTGTAATCATTGATATTGTGTCTTTCCTTATAGCTCCAATTCTTACCCCTTCAGCATTGAAAACAGACAGTGTACATGAAAAATCACATGACGCCCCCAGCAGTATCTTTATAGAAAGATCGGTGTTGGTCATGCCCAAGACAAAACTCCTTAGTTGTATGGACCTTTTATCCCACAATATGTGGAATCCATCACTCTCTTCTTAACACATCCTATATACTAAGATATTTTCTACAATTTGACATCTCTAATAGATATTGTAAGAGTGACACTATAGGGAGGACAGAGTTGGAAAGTAAAGATCACATACTTTAAGTAGTACCTAAGCAGCAGACAGATGGCCCCTAATTATCTGATAGATGCAGTCATTTGAATTTTAGATGTAATGGACGGACAGTCCGACAATAGTATCATGGCATAGAGTTTTTATTATTTTGTTTTTGATTATGTTTATGTGTGTGTGTGTGTGTGTGTGTGTGTGTGTGTGTGCGCGCGCGCGTTGTTGCTGTTTTTAAACTGCTTTTTGGCAGCATAGCCTGGTGATACAAATATTGTGATTTTTAGTTTAATTCTACAAAAATATAGCTCATGGAAGTTCTTCCCAGTGCCTAAAGGTTGACAGTTCTAGTTTACAGTGTAACATGGCATCTACTGTATACAACTATCTTTGTCTTTATTAGTAATCTGATGAGATCTGGGAGAACATGTGACAAATACAGCTAACCAGGCACAATTTTAATATTAACTATCATATGACATTTTACTTTTTTAAGTTTTAAAGTGAATTTTTCTACTTTCTTTACACTTTTCAAAATGTTTCAAATTATTAAAATATGTCTTATAATTTTTAAAGACCCTAGGATTAATAAATCCCTGAAACTTTAAGGAATTACAGTATCAAGGCAGTCTTTTGCTTCAGAAAATGATTACAATTATTAATGAATAACAAGCACTAATACAACTTTGTACATCTTTTTGTTATGTATATGATTGATATTTATTTGAGGTTATGGTAAAATTAAAATTCTTTACTGTATCTAATAAAACTAGTTTTAGTATTTATGCAAACTGAAGTTGATATTTGATGGAAATGCAAATGGAAAAAAACCTCATAATTCTAGGTTTTAGATTGGAATCTAAAGATTTCTAATTGAAAACAATTTAGGAATTAAAGAAACCTTGTCCTAGTTCTGCCTTCCTCTGGTGTGTGTTTAGATTAATGTCCCTTAATTTAAGGGACATTAGATAGCTAAAAGTCATCAATGAGTTCAGCACACCTTTCTTTATTTTAGTCTTTGCTGTAAATTAAGGTCTGTCACCATTGTCAA
>NW_012107330.1:953139-953669 GCF_000951045.1 Mandrillus leucophaeus | reverse complement strand
ACCAGTATTTCTGGGCATTAGTTTTGTCAAAGCACCTGAGTGATAACCACAGTTATTTATTTGGGGTTGAGTATGTGTCCACCATTGGGCCAATAAGGTTTGGTTAACTGTTTAATTTTTGTTTAACAAAAAAGAACCAAAGTGTTAAGGCTATTGCTGTCACATAGTATGGTGTGATTACTAATGATCAAACTTCTGTAGCAAGTTACGGTTATATATAAAGACTAATACTATTCGTCCACAATTACTAAGGCAAGTTCTTAGAAGTAAAAATATTTATGTTTAGATTCCTGAAATAGTCACTAATCATGAGACTGTATTGAAGCAAACCAAATTCCTGGAACTAGACAGACAGTGACAGAAACCAGTAGGCTGATGGAGGTACCCTGCGTGACAGCAGGGCAGATGGATTTGCTGAAGTCCACTGTTGCTCAGCTACAAATCTTCCATAAAAGAAAAATGTAAACATGGAGACTTTTAAAATAGCAATAATTTGGACTCTCACAGAGGAACATTTTCAAGTTATGGTG
>NW_012107330.1:951205-953089 GCF_000951045.1 Mandrillus leucophaeus | reverse complement strand
ACCAGTATTTCTGGGCATTAGTTTTGTCAAAGCACCTGAGTGATAACCACAGTTATTTATTTGGGGTTGAGTATGTGTCCACCATTGGGCCAATAGGGTTTGGTTAACTGTATTTATTCCTCATTAATTATTTTCATTGTCTTCACTTGATGACTCAGGAAACTGAGCAGAGAGAGTTTGATAACTTCCCTAGGCTCACATAGCTAGTTGCAAACGTAGAGGCAGATGCTTTAGGTCATTAAATAAGGGAGGATTAAAATAATTCAAGGAGTTGTCCTAGGTAGCGTCTAGATTCAAAGAAAGTAAAATGTGGAGAATAAAAGATCTGCTTTTTTTTTTTTCTTTTTGTTTTGGCCAGTTTTTTTCACCAGCCTGTATTTCTTCTCCTTTCTTTCTTACATGTTTTGAAATTCTAATTGCTACCTTCACTTTGGTGGGGTAGGTGGGGTTGTTTAGAGTTGCCTTCCCTACTGTGCTTAAGTTCTTATTGTGTAAAGATCCTGTAACTCGCTAAATAGCTTAAACAGCTCTGGTTTTGTTTTCAGCCAGCATATTATCTCACCACACTATCACTTTTTACCCTCCAAGACTTGCCATACCAAGTGGCAGTGCCCAAATCACATAAAGAGGAGCCATTGTTGCTTGTTCCCTAATACATGGGTTTGTATCCCCAAACCATGTCTTTTTACATGATACTAATTTTGTGTGGAATGTTCTTATTTTTCCATACAAAAAGCAAATTCCTGCTTTTCCTTATGAAACATCAATCAGTACTTCTGTCTACTCAACCATGACTTTCCCAGGCATCTTTTTTTTTTCTTTAAGTTCCCAGCATGACTTTTATGCTCAGCAATGTTTGGATTCCATGCTCCTGAACTAAATTTTCTCAGAGCAGGGATGCTGGTTTTTGCTTTCTGCATTTTCAGCATCAAACACAGTATCTAGAACGTAGTTATGCTGTTGTTTCAGCAAATGAATTATTATGTTGGTACAACAGACCCTAATTTAATTTGTAGATGCAATTATGAAAGTATACTAAAAAGTTTTCTTGAAATTTTAGATGAAATATAAGCAGTACAGCATATTATTTCTCCTTCCAAAAATTAAAGAGAAGAAAATCATTCAGTTTAATTTTCGTTTAACAAAAAAGAACCAAAGTGTTAAGGCTATTGCTGTCACATAGTATGGTGTGATTACTGATGATCAAACTTCTGTAGCAAGTTACGGTTATATATAAAGACTAATACTATTCATCCACAATTACTAAGGCAAGTTCTTAGAAGTAAAAATATTTATGTTTAGATTCCTGAAATAGTCACTAATCTTGAGACTGTATTGAAGCAAACCAAATTCCTGGAACTAGACAGACAGTGACAGAAACCAGTAGGCTGATGGAGGTACCCTGCATGACAGCAGGGCAGATGGATTTGCTGAAGTCCACTGTTGCCCAACTACAAATCTTCCATAAAAGAAAAATGTAAACATGGAGACTTTTAAAAGCAATAATTTGGACTCTCACAGAGGAACATTTTCAAGTTATGGTGTAGGTGAGCTTCTTAGAGCCATCCTGGATTCCAAGAACTAAAAGTAATTGCAGACATCAGGCAGAGATGGTCCAAGTTGTCAAGCAGAAAATACATGAATTACTCAAAACATGCCATTTCTTCATAAGGATTCTTAGAATTTCCATGTGTAAGAATTGATTTTTTTCTACTTTTTTTTTCTAAGACGTATGAAAGTATTTATTTTTCTCCTTGGTTTTTTATTTATTTTATTTTTTTATTATTATTTTTTTTAGGGTGTAAATTTTAATAATAACCACTTCCCTACATTTTTTATTAGGAAACAGACAAAAGTCCAATTCTTAAAGGGATGATATACAAA
>NW_012107330.1:919765-951155 GCF_000951045.1 Mandrillus leucophaeus | reverse complement strand
GGTTTACCTGAACTCCTTACAATACTAGTTTTCAATTTCTTCTTGTCCTGAGTTTGCACTAACAAAATCATACAGAAGAAAAATAGGAGAAAGCAGAAATTATGACAGAAAGATAAATATAGGATAGCTTCTCTGAATAAAGCATAAGCCTGGAGACAGGAGGTCTGGAGTGTGCCATATTTCTCTCTTTTCTTTCTGGTAGTCCCCGGGGGCCATTGTGAGATCTCCAGGGAGTCCAGTAGCACAGGATAGAAACCATGACATGGGGAGGTTATTGTGAGATTAAAGGATATAATGTATGTGAACTAGTAATATGTAAACTTTACAAATGTAGGATTCAGTATTATTTTACTTTCTATCAATTTAATGTATTTTAAAGCAGTTATCATCTTTTCCCAATGTATTATTTATTCTACATATTTGAAGCACCATATCATATCACACTTATCCTTAATTGTCTTCAGGTTTGCAGTATTTAAATTAAATCACCAATTCAAATCGAAAAATGAGAGGAATCTATTAGTTTGTGGAAATGTACTTATTACTAAAGTGTGGCAATTCCAGTTTTTTCACTATCAAGTGACTATGTGGTATAATATGATTTCACCAAAAGGCTTCATGTTATTATGAATTTTTGAAAGTGTGTGATAGTTGGCTCCTTTTTAAATTTGAAGTAATTCCGAAATATTTTCTTTAAATAAAATTTGACATCATCATGGAAAATTATATGATATTAAAAAACTTCTTTTCTATGGTAATATTACTGTATGGTAAGTTTATATCTCATTATTTCTGTGCTTGCTATCTGTGCTTTTATTTTATTTGCTCAAGAAAATTGACCATTTTCACTAATAATATAAGTTACTTTAACTAAAGGATAGGCTCTGCATATATTAACAGAGTTGTTTGAGTTCCGGCTTTCATTGAAATAATTTCCTAAGAATTGATTGCATGCCTGATGATAAACTTTCCTACAAGAGCTGAAAATTCACATTTCAGTGTATCTAACAGCAAATGATCAGACTGCTACCCAAACAGTGTGATTCATCTATAGCCATGTTAGGCTAAAAGCGTGAATGAATCAGTAACACACAATGGTGATAAGGAAATGTTCTCACAATTACGTGAAGAAACAAGATTATTTCATAAACAAGTCTATACATTCACAATAAAGTAGAAAGTAGAAGTTTAGATTATTATAATAAAAAAGACATCTGCTTTATGTATAATTAGTTTTTCTATGGTTCTGTAAAAACTTTTATGCAAATAATTGCCTTATTTTTCCTTTGTAGTTTTGATTACTTAAATATCAGTTTATTAAATGCCTGTCCTGTGCCACACCTATATTCGGTGTTAGAAATAGAAAGATGAATGAGGGATTGTAACTGAACTTCAGGGTGAGATAAAGCTGTGGGCAAATATTTCCAGTAAAATGTTTGGGTGTTATGTAATACTGGAAATCTGTTTAAGATAAAAAGTAGAACAGTAGAAAGATGGAACTTTCTGTGGTGGAGCCTTTACAAAGGAAGTAGAGCTTTATTAGGATTTTCAAGAATAAATAGAAATTGTGAAGTGACAAAGGATTGGCCAGAGAGCATTCCGGATTGAGGCAACAATAGCGTCTTTGCAGTACAGATGTGGCCAGACTGCTTTCTGCTCAGTATTTGAGAAATGTCTTGTTTCTCTCTTCTATGATTCAATTTATTGGCTCATTATTCTGCCCAAGCCAAGAGATACGTATAACTTCTGTTTATGTTAATCCTTGTAAATCCATCTCTAATGAACACAGAGGTGCCCATGGAAGAAAATGTGTTAGATCGGTTTTCAGATTTGACTGTGCAAAAACTTGGGTTCTAAAGACATGTCTGTGGAGCTGTGGAAGGAAAAGCTGCTTGAAGGCTTTCCTGATTCCCTGCTTCAACCAGAACAATCTCACTTTAAATTTGTTTTAATATTGAGATTTCTCATCTGGGAAAAACAAAAACATTGAATTGCAAAAAGAAAATATGTTTAACTGAAATCTCCTATCAAAGAGAGCCCTGTGGTTGCTTTTCTTGTTTAATCTATTCTAGATGACAGAAAAATTGAGAGCTTGTTTGTAGATTTGGGAACACTTATGCTTTGAAATCCATATTTACTTACTTGAAGGTCAGTCATTTTTGCCCCCCGATGATTTTAGAAAATGTCAGGGAAACAGGCACAGTAATTGATCATTTTAGGATGGAGTGAATCCATGAAGAATTGACAGCTTGATCTTCAAAGCTGTAGTGTATGTATGTGGATTTGTAGAGAAGTGGAAAATAATTAAAGGCCTGTAGAAAGCAGAGTAAACATAGAGCAGAACCTGTACAGAGTCAAGGACTGGTACACTGGTCCCAGTCCTACTCCTTGTAAACAAAATAATCAATAGAAAGTTAAGGTTTAATACCTGGATTACATAGTTTTTAAAACGGAAGCATGGTTTTTAGCAAGAAGGTAAATTTAAACAAACAAGGACTCCAGGGTACTCGGATTCTTCATCTGCCTTACTGTCTATTTCATCTAGTTCTGGAACATTATGTCCAGAAAATATAAGATAAATCCAATTTTAGCATGTATCAGAATCACCTGATGGGCCTGTTAAAAGATGTACTGGTAGGCCTTGTCCCTGGAATTTCTAATTCAGTAGGTTTGGGGTAAGCATAAGTATTGTCAGCTCTCATAAGTGCCAGGTCATGCCGCCAGTCCCAGGACTCACTCAGAGAATCATTGAGATAAACAAACCATATAAGTAAATTCCTGAAATTGAGTGTCTTCTTCAAATAAAAACAACTCCCATTTTTCTGCCTGAAGAGTTGTGAAGGCCTTTATTTTTGAACACATTAAATGAAATGTTAAAAAAATTAAAGGTTTAAACATTTTGCCTAAATGAATATTACAGTACCGGCTACATTTATTTTAACAATTTTGAGGGATCATACAACATCTGCCTATTGGTATTTCCCACAAAATTTGAGCTATGTTTCTTCAACTCTTAAGTTTACCTTAGTTTACAACTTTTGCTTTCACATGCCCGTCATGTGAATTTTAAATTTTACATTTTGATTTTCAAGATGAACTTTCAAGTTGAACTGCTTATGCCTCTCAAATTGCCCCTTTTTCTACAATTTGAATATAATGCAACCAGATGAAAGAAGTAATATCTCACAAAATGTAGCTCATAACTCATAGCTCATAAAGATATTTGCAAACTCACCTTTTTTAAGAAACAACAAACGTAGGCTTTATCAATAAAATATGTGAACTTGAGCTCTTTATGAAACACCTCTTAAAGATCATTGACTTTGAAACAAACTAATTTTACTTTATTGAATACCCTTTTCCCTTCTTGAAAGATTTCCAATGCTATATATAGATTGTTCTACCCTTTTCAATGTCATTTTGTTTTTCTTGCTGCAAAACCATACTCTGAGTTACTTAATTTATCATTCCAAGTATTATTTTTTCTTCAGCACAAACCCAAACTTAATAATGCTGTGATGTTAATTTCAGAAGAGGATAGTACTAAATGCAGACTAATTCTGATATCCAAATATTTTTATAAATAACATTGGAAAAACAGTATATATTTTGGTTTAGTCTACTATTAATAGAGGAAAGTTATAGGGAAACATATTTTGTCCTAATAAGAAAGAACATCTAAAAAAACAGAGCAGAAAATCAATTAAATAATTTGCTGATACTTTCATAAATATCTCCAAATTATGGTGTGATTAATACTTATAAGAACTATTTTTCAAGAGGTTCTGGAGTAGAGTGAGTTTTCATCTGAGAGCTCTTCTGATCCCCTTACAGTTCTAACAGGGACTTTATAGGCTAATTTTTCTTCCTAATGATGGTTTTCTATGTAATGTAACAAGTCTTAAAGTTTCCTTAAATATTCATGTATTTAGGAGTATAAAATTCCTTGCGGTCTTTTATTTTAGAGATGTTTTTCATTAATAGATACAATTTTGTTGATCATAGTTTAAACCAAAGGGATATAAGTCAAAGAAATATTATTCTCAAGATGAATTATGGAAGGAGTACAACTTTAAAAATACTTCATAATGAAGTAAGAAAAAGAGTATATGAAACATCTTTTGGGTTTAAAGATATGAACAAGTGATTTCTGGTGAGTTTTTCTTTTTAATTGCAATTCTGTTTGGTTATTTCTTTAGCTTCTGAGAATCTCTTAAGAGAATGAATGTAAAGGTAATCATTACCCTTTAGAGGTAAAAAAATCTCTGCAGGTTTCACAGAATCTATTTGATTTCAATAAGCATTAAAATGTGTTGTAATTTTGTAGGGTTCTCTCATTGAATGTAGAGCCAAGATTGATTTTGCTGGGAGCTCAGCTAGATGAAAATTTTAGCAAGTATGAAACACTCTGAATTGGCTCACATCCTTGCAGTGGGACTATCACACACCCAGGCACCATTACTTGTGGTAGCTGGCTACTGATTCAGCAACTGAATGAGAGAAAAAGATTGTTAATGAACCTGGATCACAGACCAGATTGTTGACCAGTCCCTGGAGTTAATAATCCAACATATGAAGTAAACACATAACCATCATTGAAGTTGTTAGAGTAATGTAAGCATTGTACCTGACAGCAGTATGGTATAGGGAGAATGAGTGCAGTTATTCCTGGCAGGTTTGTACTGGAATATTAGCCTAGATCTTTAATTTGACTTTATGCCAATTATTTAACTTACTCTTGGCACTGGAAATAGAAACACAATCAAGACATACTATCTACTTTCCCTCAAGGAATTTATGGAAAACATAGTCAGTTGTTGATGCTGTCAAGTTATTGATATTGTGATAAATATCATGCACAATTGCAATAAAGGTTTATAGAGCTATGATAAGAGTAGTATAGTCTGCCCTTGGAAGCCACAGGAGGTTGCCTAATGAAAGAGATCAGGGAAAGTTTCCTGGAGGATGGGACATCTTAGCTGAAAATAGCAGGAAAAGTAGGAGCAATAGCTCTTTAGTAAATATGTATTCAGTGGTTGTCTCTTACATGTCAGACACCCAGATAATAACAATATAAATGAATTAGTAGGACAATTCCAATATGATAGGAAATCTTATTATGCATCTTCCTTCAGATGAGAAAATAGATGTTTAGGGAGGTCTTATGAGATCGTTGCTTGTACAGTGCATTGAAGCTCAATGGGGAGTCAAAGTTAACACTTATCTAACCATGTGTAGTGCTCTACAGAATGTTAGAATAGTAGATTTGAAAGTCTTTTCTATTAAGATTATATTGAAGCTTAGTAAATGAATGAGAATGCTAACTGATCATAGGATGGGGGGAGGGGAAGAAATTTGAGCATTATACCAGAGGGATTCCCTTCCTATAGGAAGTAAGAATATGAAAAAAGAGCTAAAAAATAAGTGGAAAAACTCAGAAAAGGAATGTTTTCAAAAGAGCATAGTCAATAGGAGCAGATAGTCCATAAGTTAAAATAAAAAGGTAATAAAATTCTGATGGATTTATCATTTTGCAATTTACTAGTTGTATTAGTCCATTCTCATGTTGCTACAGATAGCCACCTGAGACTGGGTAATTTATGAAGAAAAGAGGTTTAATTGACTCACAATTTTACAGGCTTAACAGGAATCAAGACTGTGAGGCTTCAGGAAACTTAGAACTTGGACAGAAAATGAAGGGGAAGCAAGCATGTCTCACCATAGCCCAGCAGGAGAGAGATAGAGAGAGAAGTGGGAGCATGCCAAACATTTTTAAACCATCATATCTTGTGACAACTTACTCAATATTATGAGAAAAGCAGGGGGGATATCTGCCCCCATGTCTCAGTCACCTCCCACCAGGCCTCTCCTGCAACACATGGAGATTACAACTCAACATGAGATTTGGGTGGGGACACAGAGCCAAACCATATCTTTCTGCTGCTGGCTCTTCCTAAATCTCATGTCCTTCTCACATTTCAAAACCAATCATGCCTTCCAAACAGTCCCCAAGTATCTTAACTTATTCTGGGAATAACTCAAAAGTCCAAGTCCCAGGCAAATTCCTTCCACCTAGGAGTTACTTCCAAGATACAATGGAGGTACAGGCATTGTGCAAATACTCCCATTCCTAGTGGGAGAAATTGGCCAAAGCAAAGGGGCTACAGGCCCCATGCAAGTCCAAAACTCAGCAAGGCAGTCATTCAATCTTAAAGTTCCAAAATGATCTCCTTTGATTCTATGTCTCACATCCAGTTCACACTGATACAAGAAGTGGGCTCCCAACGCCTTGTGCAGCTCTTCCCCTGTGACTTTGCAGGATACAGCCCATTGGCTGCTTTCATAGGCTAGCAGTGAGTGTCTGTGGCTTTTCCAGGTGCATGGTGCATGCTGTTGGTGGACCTAGCATTCTGGGGGTCTGGAGCACAGTGGTCATTTTCTCACAGCTCTACCAGGTAGTGCCCAGTGGAGACCATGTGAGTGTTCCAACCTCACATTTTCCCTCTGCACTGCCTTAGTACAGATTTTCCATGAGGGCTCCACCCATGCAGTATACTTCTGCCTGTACATCCAGGCATTTCCAGACATCATCTGAAATCCAGACAGAAGTTCTCAAACTTCAACTCTTGTCTTCTGCACACCTGCAGGCCCAACACCATGTGGAAGCCACCAAGACTTGGGGTTTGTACCCTCTGAACCAATGACCTGAGCTGTACCTTGGCCTTTTAGCTATGGATAAAACTGGAGTGGCTGGGACATAGGGTGCCATGTTCCAAGGATGCACAGAGCAGCTCACCCTTGGGCCTGACCCAGAAAACAAATTTTTGCCTGCTAGGCCTCTGGGCCTGTGATGAGAAGGGCTACTGTGAAGGTCTCTGATGTGCCCTAAAGACATTTTCTCCATTGTCCTGGCTATTAACATCTGGCTTCTCTTCACTTATGTAAATTTCTGAAGCTAGCTTGAATTTCTTCCCAGAAAATGGGTTTTTCTTTCCTACTATATGGTCAGGTTGCAATTTTTCCAAACTTTTATGCTCTGTGCTCTGTTTCCCTTTTAAACATGTTATAATTTCAGATCATCTCTCAAGAATGTGTATGACTGTATACTGTTAGGAGCAGCCACGTCACATCTTGAACACTTTGCTGCTTAGAAATTTCTTCCAACAGATACCCTAAATCATCTCTCTCAAGTTCAAAGTATCACAGATCCCTAGAGCGTAGCACAATGCTGCCATTCTCTTTGCTAAAACATAGCAAGATGACCTTTGCTCCAGTAGCCAATAAGTCCCTCGTCTCCATCTGAGATGACCTCAGCCTGGAATTCATTATCTGTATCACTACCACCATTTTGATGTAAACAATTCAACAAGTCTCTGGGAAGTTCCAGACTTTACCACATCGTCCTTTCTTCTTCTGAGCCCTCCAAATTGTTCCAGCCTCTGCCTGTTACCCAGTTCCAAAGTTACTTCCACATTTTCAGGTATCTTTATAGCAGTCTCCCACTCTGCTGGTACCAATTTTCTGTATTAGATTGTTCTCACACTGCTATAAAGATCTACCTGAGACTGAATAATTTATGAAGAAAAGAGGTTTAACTGAATCACAGTTCCACAGGCTTCACAGAAATCATGACTGGAAGATGTCAGGAAACTTGCAGTCATAGCAGAAGGTGAAGGAGAAGCACACATGTCTAACCATGATAGGGTGCAAGAGAGAGACCAAGGGGGGAAGTGCCAAACAGTTTTAAACCATCGGAACTCATGAGAACTCCCTATCATGAAAACAACAGGAAAATCCACACCCATGATCCAGTCACCTCCCATCAGACCCATTCCTCAACATGGGGAGATTATAATTTGACATTAGATTAAAGTGGGGACACAGAACTGAACCATGTCACTAGTAGTACTTGGTATAAGAATACTCATTAGACTGTTGAGGGTGTGGTATAAGAATACTCATTAGACTAATGAGGCATTAGTGGGTGAATGTTGAAAGCAGGAGCTGATGCAGTAAATTTAGCCCACTCTTGCTAAAATTGTATTGGTGGAGCTATAGATGGACTCAGCAAGATATAAAACAAATATTCATTTGTCTGCTTGTTTCTTTGAAGACTGGAGACTTTTTAAGGAATTGCTTCTCTTGCTATTGTTAAACCATTTTGTTATAAATTTTGTGAGATCTAATGGGAATGGTGGTATACAGCCTAGAATATGAATTTCAAAATTATAAATATAATGATTGAATGTTATGTATGAACACTCAAAATAATTTTGAGTTTTGCCCTTATTGTTAGGAAAAGGTGTAATTTCACAATATTCCCCTCAAAGATCGAAAAGACTGGCTTTATAGTATTGTATTACCAAATGGAGGGATAATCTTTTTTTTTCCTTTCTTTTAGTGCTGCTCTTCCAAGCTGGCATTCAGAATTTGAATTTCACCACTGGACACTTGTTAATTCTAATAGTCTCTTTCCAGTGCTACGTCTGTGTCTAGCTAATAAAATAGGTCTCTTCCTAGAAAATTGCTTTTAATGAAGGAGAGGTATGAGGTAAAAGTAGGGACATTTTGCCGCCAAGCAAAGCTTGAGTTGGATGTATAAAAAAAGCTGGAATAGTTTTTCCCTTATTGTCACTTTCCATTTACATGTGTTCCCACCCATTCAATTATTCATTTTAAAAAGGCTAGAGGAAGTGATGGAAAAACTGAAGATAATAAAGACACAAAATTTTGAGGGTGGATATTTGGGAAAATATGTAATAGCAACCAATTGTGGGGCAGGAGGGAAGTCAGAGAGCACTGGGATCTGTTTCTCCTACTCTGCCACAGCATTTTTGAAGCAGCACTCATTAATTTCTGCACAGGGGGTGCCATACTTAGACAACTCCTTATCAATTTCTCATTATCTTTGAGAAGTGTTTCAGAAACGAATCTAGAGCAAAGGATGGGAGATGGGACACTATCAAAGGTAATGGGTTACAATTTTCCACAATGGGTAAATAGCCTGAGTTTTCAGATTAAAGAGTCACACTGAATATTGAGTGATGATATGGTTTGGCTGTGTCCCCACCCAAATATCATCTTTAATCCCCATGTGTTGTGGGAGGGATCTGGTGTGAAGTAATTAAATTGTGGGGCAGGTCTTTCCCATGCTGTTCTCATGATAGTGAGTAAGTCTCACAAGATATGATGGTTTTATACAGGGCCGTTTCCCTGCACAAACTCTCTTCTCTTGTCTGCCACCGTGTGAGACATGCCTTTCACTTTCTGCCATGATTGAGAGTCTTCCCCAGTCATGTGGAACTGTGAGTGCATTAAGCCTCTTTCTTTTGTAAATTACCCAGTCTTGGGTATGACTTTATCAGCAGCATGAAAATGGACTAATACAAGTGGTATTTTTAAAAATTCAGTTATGTGACGTGGACATCCTCATTTGCATAAACCAGTTTTATCTGGTTTTCTGCCATTTCAGACTTTGCCAAACTAGTCTTCCTGAGAAATGTCCTAATTTTTACTCACCAATTGTATATGGATGCCTCTGTTTTGCCACACCATGGTCAATTCATATGCATTTAAATATATTCAATAATTTGATTTTTAATGTGTATTTCTTATGCATTTAAATATATTTAATAATTTGATTTTTAATGTGTATTTCTTATATAATAGTGATTTTGAGCATATTAAAATAGATTACTCTTTCTTTCTTGTTCTAGCATTTGCTTCTTGCATTAGCTACAAAAAGTTAGTTGAGATTATTTCTCAGCAATGTGGAGCTACTTTCCTGAAAGACTGCTGTACCTTTTTAAAAACTTAATCCAAAGAAACAAATAGAGCATAAGAAATAACCAAATTTAAAGTATCTGTCTAACCAATAGACAAACCTAATTAGAATTCTGCCTACATGCTTATGTAAGTGTTGGGGCTCAGAAAACAATACCCCAAAGTATGTTGCTTTGGCATGCTGAGAAGTTTAAACTAAAGGAGATTGAAGGCCGCAGAAGTCACCTCAGACATAAAATCTCTCTCCCATCTCCTGCTCTCCTGTCTTCTGCTCCTCTTTCTCCCTCAGAGAAAGTCATAGAAACCAGAGTTCCTGTTATCCAAGGTGAGGCATAAAAACTAGAACTCAGGCCAGACATGTTGACTCACACCTATAATCCCAGAACTTGGGGAGATCAAGATGGGAATATCACTGGAGACCAGGAGTTCAAGGCTGGAGTGAGCTATGATCACATGACTGCATTCCAGCCTAGATAACAGAACAAGATCCTGTCTCAGAAAATAATAATAATAATATTAATAATGATAATAATAATAAGAAGAAGAACCTACAACCCTCCTTCCCCAAAGCAAGTGATAAAACCCATAAAGGTCACTGATATGGTTTGGCTCTTGTCCCTACCCAAATCTCATCTTGAATTTTACTCCCATCATTCCCACATATTGTGGGAGGGACCCAGTGGGAGATAATTTGAATCCTGTTGGTAGTTTCCCCCATACTGTTCTCATGGTAGTGAATAAGTCTCACAAGATCTCATAGGTTTATCAGGGATTTCTGCTTTTGCATCTTTCTCATTTTCTCTTGCTGCCACCATGTAAGAAGTGCCTTTCACCTCCTGCCATGATTCTGAGGCCTCCCCAGCTGTGTGGAACTGTAAGTCCAATTAAACCTCTTGTTCTCCCCATTCTCAGTCATGTCTTTATAAACAACATGAAAACAGACTAATACAGTCACTTTCTCCATTTTCTTGTCTCCCTTGAGGACCTTCATTTCAGAGGGGTCCTGCCCCATACCTTTGAGGAAGGAGCGCTATACAGAGAGGCCAAGACAAATCTGAATAGAGTCCTCACTGAGTCCTTCCTGAGTATCTCACCATTAGACCAATCCCTTTTGTTCAATCATATTTCTTTTCTTTTTCTTTTTTTTTTATCAAGACAGAGTTTTGCTCTTGTCGCCCAGGCTGGAGTGCAGTGGCGTGATCTTGCCTCAGTGCAACCTCTCCCTTCCAGGTTCAAACGATTCTCTTGCCTCAGGCTCCTGAGTAGCTGGGATTACAGGAGCCCACCACCACTCCCAGCTAATTTTTTGCATTTTTAGTAGATTTGGGGTTTTACCATTTTGACCAGGCTGGTCTTGAACTCCTGACCTCAGGTAATCCTCCCGCCTCAGCTTCCCAAAGTGCTAGGATTACAAGTGTGAGGACTGCGCCCAGCCCGTTTAATCAGATTTCTACAGAGCTGTCCATTCTTCACTAAACCAAAGCATAAATGCAATTTTTCCTGTGTCTTTGAGTTTTTATTTCTGACAGCTTCCCTGTCACATAAAACTTTGATTTGAAAAATTTGGTAAGCTTTTACCTTCTTAATCTGTCTTTTGTTTTAAGAGTATGACTGCGATCCTCATGATGGGTGAGGAAAGGTTTCACGTCTTTCCACCTCTACATAAGGTATGATATACATTTTCCTCTTTAGTAAACAAAATTGCCAAAGGACAAACAAATGGACTGTAATAATATTCTATCACTATACCACTTGGGAGCAAAGTTGGCCATATAGGTAAGGCTGAATATTAGGATTTATTAAATTTATTTTTAAGTGTTTTAATTCTGTGGAATAATTGGTGGTTAGGCAATTTATCTACCTTATATTAATCACTTAAAAATCTCCTAGAAAGTTAATTGTATTAGACAAACTTCATAAAGTAGGAAAGAGTAATTAAAATACTATTAATGAAAAGGATCACGTGAACAAGATAAGCAAACTTCTTTGTTTTCTCTGCCCAAAGTCAAAGTTAAAAAAAAAAAATCTGTGTTACAAAAAAAGTATAGAGGAGGGAAATTTTTCTTTATCTTGTATCCATATTAGGTTCATCAGATGGGGCTCTAAGCAGCGAAAAGGCAGATTAATGAGAGAAAAATAAACAGAACTTTATCAACACATGCATCACCCTTACCCGTGAGAGCACTCAGTGAAGAGTGATGATGGTTAGAACCTAAGCTTCTAAAGTATCTTAGAGAAACAATCATTGTGTAGTGAAATGACAAGACAGAAGAAAAGGATATTGAGCTTCTAGGGGCAGCATGTGTGGGAAGGCAAATATGTAAGGAAACTAATGGTAGATAATGGTCAGTTAATAACGTTTATTTTGTTGATTCCTTTGCTGCTATCTCAAGTTGATAAGAGTCTAAAGTTGTCTCTACACATTAGCTTCTATCCTTCCTGGTAGAGAGAGGAAGGAGGCGCTGTTACACATCTGTCTCTCCTTGGGCAAACAGGGAGGACAGGTTTTTCTTAAATATGCTGCTTCTCAATTGTGTTCCTCTCACAATGATCCTTATGCCAGAGTGGCATATTTGGGGGGTGACATATTTTGTTACCCTTTAATGAATTCATGCTGCAATATGTTTGTAATAATCAGCACATATTTATTGATTACATGTTAAGTACTCAGTAAAAAAACTGTCAGAATATTAAAATATGAAGGGGAAAATGCCTCCCTTTAAAGAGTCCTAAAGTCAGCTAATGGAGCTAAACATATATATCTTAAGATATGTCTGTATATATCTTTCTTTTCTATTTTGAATGAAAAATTTCAACATATGATGAAGTAAAGAGGAGTGAGATAAGATGGCAGGTCCTGGGCCTGTGGTGCTTATGAACATTTTCCTCCTTTGCCTGGCCCTTCTGTGCTCTGAGGAGGGGGAGGCTGACCCCTTCACCTGTGGTTTTCAGCACCACCCTCACACTTGGTTCTAGCAATAGCAAGCTCCAATGGAGATGCGGGTGAGTGGGCAAGAGAATCCTTAGGGCGTTTCTCCCTCTCTTTCACACCTTTCAGCTTCAAACAACATGTTAACATCTGGCCTTAGTTGCTTCAATAACTTATTTTTAGTTTTAGTTTTCCCTTTAACAATCGAAAATAAATTACGGACATTTAGCTACAAATTCCTCAGTAGGCACCTGGAAAAACCAGACTATTATTATCACATCAAAGCAAAGTAGCAGGATTTCCAAATAGTTTTTTGAAATTCCTTACTGTCCTAAGATTTTCTTTTAAATTGATTTATTCGAATCCCAGTCTAAAGAAAGTAAAGATCCCAGTCACATCGAAGTATATTTTATGCAATTGGGACATTCGTATATTAAAATAATATGTTATTGTTTATCTGAAATTCAAATTTAATTGGGTATGTAATGTTTTTATTCACTAAATTTAGGAGTCATATCCATATTTCACTTGGTTATTGTGGTTTTATAGGTCACAGGTATTATACAAGCCCTGGGTCAGTGGCTAAAGGTAAATATGATGAGCTAGTGAAGGTTTTCTGGAGCTCACATTATAATTGATGGTGATAAACAGGCAATACACAATTAAATCAACAAGATGTTGATAAGTGCTGTACACAAAGAAAAAAAAAAGTGGTAGATGTGACAATGGTAAATGTGCACGGGGCGGTCAGGGACAACTTCTCTGGGGAAGTGACCAAGTGACATTGCCCTGATAGCTAACTTATGGAAAGCATCTACACATGTGCAAATACTATGCTTAACCTTCAAAGGTTAAAAAAAATACATGATGTAAAATTTCTATGAAGGAGCAAAGTTGGCCATATAGGTAAGGCTGAATATTAGGATTTATTAAATTTATTTTTAAGTGTTTTAATTCTGTGGAATAATTGGTGGTTAGGCAATTTATCTACCTTATATTAATCACTTAAAAATCTCCTAGAAAGTTAATTGTATTAGACAAACTTCATAAAGTAGGAAAGAGTAATTAAAATACTATTAATGAAAAGGATCACGTGAACAAGATAAGCAAACTTCTTTGTTTTCTCTGCCCAAAGTCAAAGTTAAAAAAAAAAAAATCTGTGTTACAAAAAAAGTATAGAGGAGGGAAATTTTTCTTTATCTTGTATCCATATTAGGTTCATCAGATGGGGCTCTAAGCAGCGAAAAGGCAGATTAATGAGAGAAAAATAAACAGAACTTTATCAACACATGCATCACCCTTACCCGTGAGAGCACTCAGTGAAGAGTGATGATGGTTAGAACCTAAGCTTCTAAAGTATCTTAGAGAAACAATCATTGTGTAGTGAAATGACAAGACAGAAGAAAAGGATATTGAGCTTCTAGGGGCAGCATGTGTGGGAAGGCAAATATGTAAGGAAACTAATGGTAGATAATGGTCAGTTAATAACGTTTATTTTGTTGATTCCTTTGCTGCTATCTCAAGTTGATAAGAGTCTAAAGTTGTCTCTACACATTAGCTTCTATCCTTCCTGGTAGAGAGAGGAAGGAGGCGCTGTTACACATCTGTCTCTCCTTGGGCAAACAGGGAGGACAGGTTTTTCTTAAATATGCTGCTTCTCAATTGTGTTCCTCTCACAATGATCCTTATGCCAGAGTGGCATATTTGGGGGGTGACATATTTTGTTACCCTTTAATGAATTCATGCTGCAATATGTTTGTAATAATCAGCACATATTTATTGATTACATGTTAAGTACTCAGTAAAAAAACTGTCAGAATATTAAAATATGAAGGGGAAAATGCCTCCCTTTAAAGAGTCCTAAAGTCAGCTAATGGAGCTAAACATATATATCTTAAGATATGTCTGTATATATCTTTCTTTTCTATTTTGAATGAAAAATTTCAACATATGATGAAGTAAAGAGGAGTGAGATAAGATGGCAGGTCCTGGGCCTGTGGTGCTTATGAACATTTTCCTCCTTTGCCTGGCCCTTCTGTGCTCTGAGGAGGGGGAGGCTGACCCCTTCACCTGTGGTTTTCAGCACCACCCTCACACTTGGTTCTAGCAATAGCAAGCTCCAATGGAGATGCGGGTGAGTGGGCAAGAGAATCCTTAGGGCGTTTCTCCCTCTCTTTCACACCTTTCAGCTTCAAACAACATGTTAACATCTGGCCTTAGTTGCTTCAATAACTTATTTTTAGTTTTAGTTTTCCCTTTAACAATCGAAAATAAATTACGGACATTTAGCTACAAATTCCTCAGTAGGCACCTGGAAAAACCAGACTATTATTATCACATCAAAGCAAAGTAGCAGGATTTCCAAATAGTTTTTTGAAATTCCTTACTGTCCTAAGATTTTCTTTTAAATTGATTTATTCGAATCCCAGTCTAAAGAAAGTAAAGATCCCAGTCACATCGAAGTATATTTTATGCAATTGGGACATTCGTATATTAAAATAATATGTTATTGTTTATCTGAAATTCAAATTTAATTGGGTATGTAATGTTTTTATTCACTAAATTTAGGAGTCATATCCATATTTCACTTGATTATTGTGGTTTTATAGGTCACAGGTATTATACAAGCCCTGGGTCAGTGGCTAAAGGTAAATATGATGAGCTAGTGAAGGTTTTCTGGAGCTCACATTATAATTGATGGTGATAAACAGGCAATACACAATTAAATCAACAAGATGTTGATAAGTGCTGTACACAAAGAAAAAAAAAAGTGGTAGATGTGACAATGGTAAATGTGCACGGGGCGGTCAGGGACAACTTCTCTGGGGAAGTGACCAAGTGACATTGCCCTGATAGCTAACTTATGGAAAGCATCTACACATGTGCAAATACTATGCTTAACCTTCAAAGGTTAAAAAAAATACATGATGTAAAATTTCTATGAAAGCCAAATTATAGATCATATCACTTTTTTGTCCTAAGAAGAAGCGATTGAAGATGTAAACCCCATGAGGTGGAAATGCGTGTAGTCTACTCCGCAAATGTAAAAAAACTGAATATGAGATTTTGATTTGTAGGGTATCTTGAGTAAACTAGAAGGGTATTTTGAAATAAAGTCAAAGAGGTAGATAGGTGCCACGGTATTTAAAGGCGTTTATGACATAAGGTGGAATTTGGATTTTATTCTATGTGTGCTGAGAAGCTTTAATGTAGAATTAGATGAAACTGATTCATGTTACAGGAGAGCCACCTGGCTGCAGAAGGTTGTCAGAGATCAAGGGTAGGAGCCTTGGGCTGGTTTGCAGGGCATGATTATAGCAGGTAAGGTGAGACATGTAGGTGGTTCCCACCAGAGTTGTAGCAGTGGAGATAGAAAGAAGAGGATGAATTTGGAATGCTGCTTGGACAAATACTTCCTGGCCCTCTAGAGTGATTCAACCAGCTCTGCTTGGTTTTTTCTTTGTATTTTTAATAGAATTGTGAGTGAACTTGTATCACAACATCTAAAATGCTATATTAACTTTCCTGATTATGTGTTGTTTTTTTTTTTTTCTCCTACTAGACTATAAACCCTTTGACGACAGAAATAGTGTGCATTTCACAGCACCTTGCTCATATTCAGTGCTCAGTGCATTCTGGAGAGGAATTAATTTAATGAGATTTTAGTTTACATTACACAAATAATTTCCAATGAATATGACTTCTACAATCCTGTTAATTAAAAGGATTGCAACAATAGTCCAAAAATACACATGATATGTAATCTGGCTATTATAGAAACTTTAAATGCTATTCTTTTGACCTTTGAAGGTTAAACTTGGTTCAAGAGCTACCTGGAGTCACAGCAAAAGTAACAAAACACATAAGTTTTTAGCCTCTTGAAGGAATACACATATGACTTCTCAAACTTCCCTTTACCAAATCACATGACTGATATTGAACTATCCTTTTCTCCTTTGCTGCTTTTGCAATCAAAGCTACTCCCATTGTCTTGGTAAAGAATGTATTCTATGATTCCTTGACTCCTATAAACTTAATGACATCAGCTTTTAAAATCTTGACAGAACAAACCAAGTGCACACAGCTGCAACATTCCCTCTGCCTACAGTTAGGTGCTTTTACTACACACACACACACACACACACACACACACACACTCTTACACTCATTCTACTTCATTTCAATTTGAACTACATGTGGCTTACTACATCTTAGTTGATAGCAAACAACATCACTTGTTGGCTTTTATACAAGTTAATTATTACTTGTGTATTAATTTGTTTAATTTTGTTTGTCCCTAAACACTCTGAGAAGGAATCATTCCTATTTTGTTAGATTTTCTGCTACCTCTCACATGTGCCTGATACTAGGATTTCCATTTTTTAATGAATAAGTAACTGATGTAAAGACCTAAATAATAACCTTATTGAACCTAATGCTATGAAGTCAAGTGTGGTTGTCACTCAAAGAATTTTAAGTGGATGGGATGGTGAGAAGAATCCCGTTAGAGTAATGCCCATTAATTATAATACCCACTAGCAACAAAACACCACTTACACTCTAGAGTGGCTCAACCTAATGCAAGAGGCATTTGGGAAACTCTTGAGAACATACTGAGAAAAGAGTAGTATTCAGTATATGATTATCTTAGAGCCTCTTTGTGATTACTTATTTGGTAAATATATCAATTTTATAGAAGTATTCAACCTGGCTTCTCTATAATTATTCATTCATTATTTAGCCTTCTCATTTGTTGGTAAACACCCTACTTTTCCCTGAAACTAAGTTATGACATTAAGGTTCATTGATATCTTATTCCTTATAGGTAGGGTCTTGAGGGCATTAGGAAGAACTTGGGTATTTCTTTGTTAGTGACGGACAAAGTACTTCTATATACAACGAGGTTATTTGCTGAACCCAGCCCTACATTACATTGTATGATTTTTTTTTTTTGCCTCTTCAGCTCTTATTACAGTGACTATCCCCTTGTAGAGAGATACTCAAGTACTATTTGTTGTAACTTGAATGAAGAAACAGCACTTGAGTTGGAAATAGGAAAAAGGCAACTCTTCACAGTTTGTGTTTACGTCCCCAGAAATGCTTGTTGACTACACACAAACACCATGCTGAAATATAATCATCCGATGAAATAAAGCTAAGCTGAGATAATTACCACTGGGCTATTTTTAGTCAATAATAATTATGTGTTAACCAACTGGTATTTTCTGCCAAATGGGAGATGGCATTTCTGTTGATGACACGTTGCATGTGTTCTTTCTACAGCTGCATCTTCATGACTCAACAGGCTTTCTCTCAGTCTCTCTGCAATAGGAATTAACAATCAGACCATCTTGCTCTTTTTTTATTGCTCTTTTTGCTCCACTTGATATAAACAGGGATACTGGCCATTTCTTAAATGATTTTTATTTTTCTACTATTTTTCTCAGCATACCAATTTTCCCTTCAATAGTCAAGTTTAACGTTGAGAGAGAAATGAATTTTGCCCCCCTCAAAACCTCTGTTTACATTTAGTTAATGAGATCATTTGTTGAAAGGCTAAATACCATTACTCATATGAAAAAGTTTCACAACATGTAGAAAGCTTATAGAAACATATTAAATTGAATTCCAAAACTATCTAGACCTCACTAAAAATTGGGATCTGGGTGCCTCATTTTAGTGAAGAAGTTTGAATTAAGAGAGATCACATCACTCTCTCTGAGGTCCAGGGCAAGGTTTCAGCATTATGGACGCCATCCTCAACATCATCTTGCACTAATTAACTTTTCCTTCATTGGTAACCTACACATAAGAATATTACACTTTTCCCTTATGATGGCTAGAGATCCTAGTATTGGTGTATGGAGACCATTAGACAAAAATCTTGGCATTAAAAGCAAGAGAGGAGAGGAATATGGAAAAATGCAGAGCTGTTCAAGAAGGCTAATGCATATAGGTTTTAAGAACCACATAAAGGTATTACTTTTGGAGCACAGTGGAAATCAACATAGACCTAATGCATGACTTATCAACATAATCATTTTTGGATAGTATGCACTACTTGAACATATTTTACTAATCCAAAGTCTTCCAAGGCTTGGATGTACAGTGGTAGAATAATGATTAACAATAGGACTTTAATCTATGCTTTCTTATGACTCCAATAAATATGAAGTCCTTACTACTGGACACTGATTGTGTAAGCAGTATAGCACTCATAGAGAGTGATCACAATCTGAGATCATTCTATTTTATGGCAGCTAAAACAGTGCACATTCAAGGATCTGTGAGAATACACTGAGTAAATACCAGATGTAGAAGGAAAAGATTTTGAAGTAGTATGTGAAATGGCTCACAGCACATGAGTTAGTGTCAGACAAATCTAGATTTGAGACCTGGGTCCTCATCTGAATAACTCTATAATCTTCATCAGCTAAGTTCTTTAAAGTACAGTTTCCAAATTTATACATCTGAGGTACCAATATCCATGCCATATTTATGATGTATATAACCATACTATAAATATGATGTATATAACACTTAGTGTTATTTTAGCACATACAAATAATAAGCATTTATTATAATTATAAATATCAAAATAATTTGTCCAATATTCATTTCATTAAACCAAGAACAGAAATAACATATTAAAAATATTTATCTCATTTCTCCAAATCAATGGGAGAAAAGTACAAGATGAGTGGTTGGGGTGGATAGATGAGGAAAACACAGCGTCTTTACAGTATTTTCAGTTCACTTCTTCGTTTGCCTTGCTCAATATAAGTATATCTCAGGAAATTAAAGAGTCAGCTGATACGATGATTTGTTTGTTACCAGAACCTTAGCATTCTAAGGAGATATAATATTGACCTAGAAGACTGGGGTCTGTGTTCTGTCAGTAACCACTTGTATTTTCCAGGACAAATAAGTTATCATCTTCTTATTTGTGTAATAAAGAGTCGGTTCTTATGGTCATTAAGGTCCCTTTTAGGCATGACTATTTGCTGATATAATAATGTCATCTTCAATTTATTCATCCTCTGTTGTCGATGGGAAATCAATTCCAAGTCTTGTATTTTTATGCTTTTTTTGATTATTTTGTTTTCTTTCCCCCCTGAAGCCTGAAATTACTGGCACAGCTGTGGAATTAGTAAAACCTACTGAGGCTCTAGTCTTTGGTGACCTTTAGTTTTATAAGCTGTGCTGGGTTTTATTGTCTATAACTAGTTTATTTTAAGTAGATATGTTCACTTTGATATCATATTAATAGAAAAACCTCTAAAGTATCTGCCTTAAGAACATAAATTGTTGAACTGCATTTTAGAGTTCTTACTTTTTCATTTTTAATTCTTATATCTCACAAATAATGGTGTATGCTTTCATTAAAACATATATGTATACATAACTACACTCATCCTCTTAACGTATCACATATATATAACTAATATTTTTTAAGAGCATAAGTGGAAAACATGCTAAACCAAGTGAACATAATTTATATAGGATATTATCTTCACAATAATATTGAATTCAAGACAGTTGATTAGATGAGCAAGATATTATATAGTTTATAGATTGGACTGTATAGTTTGTAGTTTAATTTCAGTGTCTGTGATTTAAATTAAAATGAATTTTTTAAAATTGTATATAAATGCATTGTTTTAGAGAGATTAATTCTTTATATTCATAGTCATAATTAAATGAGTTTTTCAGTATAGTGAAAACATTTTTTCTATGAAGATCTTTGTGTAAAGATTTCCTTCAGTTTTATTTGAAAGAATCTATTACTTTCAAAATAGTCATATTATTTTTTCTTTGCCAGTATGAGAAACTAAAGTTATTGTTATGATTTACATACTTATTTTGAATTTTCCTTTGTTGTTTATATTATTTCTATTTCTTTAAAAAAGTATATGTGAATAGGCTGGGCATGGTGGCCCATACCTGTAATCCCAGCGCTTTGGGAGGCTGAGGTGGGCAGTTAACTTGAGGCCAGGAGTTTGAGACCAGCCTGGCCAACATGGTGAAACTTCATCTCTACTCAGATTACAAAAATTAACTGGGCATGGTGGTGCATGCTTGTGATCCCAGTTACTTGGGAGGCTGAGGCATGACAATCGCTTGAACCCAAGAGATGGAGGTTGCAATTAGCGGAGATTGTGCCAATGCACTCAAGCCTGGATGACAGAGCAAGACTCTGTCTCAAAAAAAAAAAAACAAAACAAAATAAAAAACAACAACAAAAAAACCGCCATATATGTGAATAGATAAGATTAAATAAAATATCTCTAATGCTAATAAATGAAACTGGTAACAATTGAACAACTTATCAAAGTCTGAATGACCATCAAATGTTTTGATGGTAGGCTAGAAACTGAAGCCACCTTCCACTTCTGCAGAACCATGACAAACTGGGATAGAACCCATGGTCTTTTAGCCTTTGAATTCCAGTAGCTCTTAGAAGTTCCATATCAGGATAAATTGAGGTATAAGGAGAAAGGATTATATTAAATTCATTAAGAGCCAATACAGTTTTCTGGCTCTGGAAACCATTGTGTATTCTCAGGGAAGAAGAGAGCGAGCATTGGAACTTGTTACTTTCTCTAGTACACAGCTCATAGAATGCAGGAATTTATTTGTTTTCACATAATTACAGAACTCATTAAAGAGGCAGATCAAATTTCCAGACTTGATCTGTCTGGGGTGGTTTCTAGGAGCAGCAATTATAAGCTGATATAGTAAGCATGAATTGGAGTTGGCTAGGCCAAGTAAGGGATGGTGATACATTAGGGTACTTGGACAGATGAAATAGCATATATGGAGGTCCATAGATGAAACAGTGAAGTGTAATCTAGGACCTGAAAAAACTTTGTAGTTAGTTGAATGTATACTTTCAGGTCATTATATATGGGAAATGAAGATTGGTGCCATGAAGTGAGATAAAAATTATGCAGAGATTGAATTATGCAGTTTCATCAGAAATTGGAAAATTATGCAGAGATTGAATTATGCAGTTTCATCAATTATAAAAAGAAATTTGGAATTGATTCTAAAAACTAGGAGGATACAACAAACTGTTTTAAGTGAGAGTGATGTAATCAGATTTTCATTTTTTTTAACTTGGATTTGAAACTATTAGAACCTTAGTATCTTAGATCCTCTTAACAATGAAAGACAACAGTTTATTCACAGACATTTTAAATAAGAATACAGATCCCCAAAGAATTGAAATGACTTAGATCACATTCCTCCTAAAAATGTCAGTAAAAAGATTGATAAAGCCCAAGTTTCTGTTCTTGGAGGTACTCTTTTGAGAATGTGGGAGATGTTAAAATTCTGTTTTTACTTAGAAAAATCACACTCTATTACAGGCTGCTATGTGTAATCAACCTCACCAGAAAAACAAAACAAAACAAAACAAAAAGAGAGAGAGAGAGAGAGAGAAAGGGAAAGCATGACTAAATGCTACCTGTCCCAAACATTAGTGAAACTGATGGATAACATTTTAAATAAGTATTTATCCTAGCATGATACAATTTTCTATTATGAGAGCAAGGTATAGAATTAAAGCAACTATCAAAATAGCCCATATCAGATGGAATCCTTACCGTGAATAACAAGACTATTACAGATAGGTAGGAGTCTAACCAAAGGGACTTTTAAAAGTGTCTGTCATTTGCTGATGGTGGCACAGATTTTATTACTCTACACGTCAGAGGGCCATATATTTCTGTTTATAGCGAGGTGTTTGTTTGTTTGTTTGTTTGTTTTTTAAGACGGAGTCTCGCTCTGTCGCCCAGACTGGAGTGCAGTGGCCGGATCTCAGCTCACTGCAAGCTCCGCCTTCCGGGTTCACACCATTCTCCTGCCTCAGCCTCCCGAGTAGCTGGGACTACAGGCGCCCGCCACTGCGCCCGGCTAATTTTTTGTATTTTTAGTAGAGACGAGGTTTCACCGTATTAGCCAGGATGGTCTCGATCTGCTGACCTTGTGATGCACCCACCTTGGCCTCCCAAAGTGCTGGGATTACAGACGTGAGCCACCGTGCCTGGCCAAGGTGTTTTTTTTAACAGTACAGTTATCTTTCTTGAATATGGGAAATCTATACATAGTTACTGTGTTAGAATTCCTCACTAAGAATAATTCTTGATAATCAATGCTATCAGGGGTTGAGGGTGGCACAAGAGAGTTCAAGAATAAGATGATAATTTGATGATGGAAAAATAAATGAATTCTCCTAATGCATACCTCCTATCATTGTAGAAAAAAAGTTTATATTTTCAAAACTGTTTTCACATAATACACTCATCACCTCTATGTTAGTTTGCTAGAGCTGCTGTAACAAAATTCCACACTGGGTGTTTTAAATGAATGATCTCACTGATCTGGGTCCTGGAAGTTCATGATCAGGGTGCTGGCAGCATTGGTGCCCTCTGAGCCTCTCTTCTTGGCTTGCAGATGCCCACTCTTCTGCTACCTCTCCCCATGGTCCTGCCTCCATGCACGTGCACCCCAGTATCTCCTTTTACGTGTATAAATTTCCTCTTGTTATAAGGATGCCAGTCAGGCTGGATTAATTTCCACACTAATGACCTAATTTTTACTTAATTTCTCTTTAAAGATTCTGTCTTCAAATACAGTTACATTTTGAGGCAGTAAGTTTAGAGCTTTGACATATGAGTTTCAGAAGGACACAATTCATCCCATAATAACCTCCAAAGACGTCAATGCTGAACAGCCTCCATGGGATTATTACCAACTCAAAAACATCTCTTTCTTACCAGGCCTTCCCTGTTTGCTTTACTTGACTGATTAATGTATGCTGCTGCTTGTAGCTGAGTTTCTTTCTCCAGTGAAGACCTACAGTTTTCCCATCTTCTTCTCTAAATCCTACCTTGCCCTGGTTTACAACTCAGCTCACAATATTCCCAAGTTATTTTATCAGTAAAATGTTTTCAATAAATGAAACTCATAGCAAGTCAATACCCAATTTTCCACTTAAATTTACATTATTTTATATTGGATTCTAATTGATCCATACATTTCGATTGTCTTCCCATCTCGTTTGCAGTTGATGAGAATGGAAATGACACCTTATATTTATTTTGTATCTTCATATGTGTTGCTGTACATACCATATACAATGATAGAGTGCTGTGTATATATTATATTCTGAAATGATTCCATTTGATTCCATTTCTGATAGTGAAATACCCAGATACCTGATTCTGCTGGTTTTCAATGTTACTTTAATTGGCTTTGTGAATTTTCAGCATGAACTTTCCTTCACCATACATACTTTATAACCCTCTAGACTGCTCAAGTTGACTGGGCCTGGTCTACCTGACCCAGACCATTGGACGCTTTAGATCACATTCCAGGCATGAGGATTGCTGCACATCTATTACCTCACAGATTGTCTAGCTTGATTATTACTGATGTGGATGATTATGTCTAGGTGTCCCTATCATACCTCAGTGGTCCCTCTGTGCCTTTTCAAGAAGAGTATTTTACCCAATACAGAACTTTTTTAGAAATCAAGGTTATACAAGCATCTGTGCTCATTTGTGATCATCTTGAAATCCATAAATACGTCTGACTATGTTACTGTGTTAGGTGAAAGATTCATGTTGCTCTCCACAGATTATCAATGTTTGTTCATAGAACATTTGCTTGCGAACAATGTTTGGAAATGAATTGCTACGTGAACTAAGTATCTAATAACTCAAGCCATTTCTCCTATGTGGTCTGTTTTAAAAATGGAAATTCTGTAATCTGGCTTCCTCACCTTGGAGTAATATACAAAATATCAAAATGAGAAAAGGGCCTTTGGTAGTTATTGTTTCTTTCTTGTTTATTCTTTCTTGTTGCATACTCAAAGAAAGAAAAACAGCATTCAATCTTAGTAGCTCCCACTGTGTTGGCTTTTTACTGTCCTGACATATGTCCGAAAGTTTAGAAAGCAATAAAAGGTTGCTGCTTCCACAGTCATTAGCTTTCGTTGCTGCAGTCAATCATCCCTAGAGGTCAGAGCCATATCAGTTTTTTCCATCCTCATTGCACAATCCGCGCTAGCCATTGCGCTCATTTATCATTAAAGGAAAAATGAATCAAGGAAACTACTGGGACTCAAAAGTGAACTTGGAGTGTGAAACAACTCCCATCTCCCTATTTGAGGAAAGATACTACTGACGCGCTGAGCAGACAATAAAATTATAAGGCCAACACCGTAAATGGAAGTATTGTCCCATCTATTGACTTATAATGGATTAATTTTCAAGTGTTTTTATTTGAAAAACATGAACATTGACAGAAGTACTTAGATAGTTTAAGATGAAGTCACTTTTGTCTTAGTGACTTGAGCACTTATTCTTAGGCCATAGTTAAGAATCTAATAGGATTGTTTCAGCAGAATGTTGCCTGATTCATGTATAAAGTCAAGAAGTCAAAGAAAAAATTAAGTTAGTCATGTTTGAGTTGGGTGATGTAACCGTGAAACAAACCAACCTTGAAACAAGTTAGACTGGACTCATAAGAACAAGTTAATAAATTCATTGTGAACAAATAAAGTAGAAACCTAGGCATTGTTATATTTATTTGCATCTTACTGTCTAACTAGACTTCAGTTGAACCACAATTTATTTCATTTTAATTCAGGCACTCATTGATAATATATTTTGCATTTCTTAGATAATTTCAAAAAAAGATAGTGTGCCATAGTCATATGATTATAAGTGACTAGAGTTACATTCTAAGTCTTCTGACATTCAGTAAAATTGTTATAATTTGGTTAAACATATATGAATTACAAAACATGGGTTTGAAAGTGGTCGTCCAAGCATGATTAAGAAAACTGCATCCAAGTAGTCTTACTAAATACAAGTTGTACCACTCCTTGCTTCATCCCTTGGAAAGAGCCAGGATGTGGTCACTGCTACTCGTCTTCAGCTTCCACTTTAGTTTCTGACTAATTCTGGTCTGGCATTTTTTTCCCGTGCTTTTGGCTGTGATTTTCCAATGATTGAAATTTCTTGTCTGCCTTCTTTGAGCTAGAATTTTCAGGTTTAGTGTTTGTATTGTTCTGACTTTGTGTTTACAGAGTTTGGGAAGACTACCACCACAAGTATTTCCCCATGCCTGTAATTATATTCTTGATCAATGCTCCTTGTCTGTGTCCACATAACCTCTGATGAATCCGAAATGTGTACCCTTGGCAAGTTGCTGGGTTTAGTGTGAGAGCTGATACAGCAACATAGAGAAAATGTTCACGACCAATTTCTAATTTGATAATGTGATGAAATTTATGGATGCTTTCGTCATTAAGATGTTCATCACACAAACAGCTGCATATAATTTAAAGACATATTCACGCATATGAACTTTAAAACTCATGGTTTAGAGGGGTTTTTAATACATTTCCTTGGAATTTTTCATTGTATATGACCTTTTTCTTTCTTCTTTTGTCTCTTTGTTATATTAAGCTGCTTCTTAATACTTAGAAAAGCAGTGCTTAAGAAATTGGAATATCTCTTTCCACAAATATGTGATAAAATGTATTGCGACTTATATGATTTATTAAATTGAGTCATGCCTGAAGCAAATGCATTATTAAGTAGTTAAAAAATTCATGACATGTCCTTAACACACTGAGAGTGCCTTAGAGGAGTTCATTCATCTGATAAATATGTGTTTAAGAAAATTGCTTGAAATGAATCTCTTTTATGAGTTTTTGTAATTATTGTTCTTATTTAAGACTTAGATATATATAGCATAAATAACAGAATGTGTTTCTCACATAGGGTTGTGGTTTGTTTTTGAATGCAAATAGTCACAGTCTTTTCTTTGTGGGTATATAATAAAATTCTTTTTTGCATCATTAAAAGTTCTCAATAATCTATGGTGTCCTAGAACATATTTTCTACATTGTATATAACTGTGTTTCTGTTTTGAGATTTAAAGGAACATATTCAATAGCAACTTTATATGAGATTTGATTCTGCATATCAGACTTCAGCCTCAAACATTTAGTTGCAGAATGATCTTAAATTTTGACTTTTCTGTTTTCAGCCGGGCATGTTCAAAATAAAGGTGCTATTTAAAAAGAGGTTTGTTTCCATGTCATCTGAACTAGGGATGTTTTTTATTTATGTTATATTTTGATACACCAAATCAAAGGGACAAGCCTGCCTCAATAACCCAGTATAATTTTCCTATGGCTGCTGTCACAGAGAGCATATTTAAGTTACAGCTTTCCATCCCTTTAGCACTTATTCATGTATAGATTTGTATCATTGCTTATGTAGGAAATAATTTGACTAAATATTCTGGGGCATTGTCGGTGACTTTTTGTTGCTGTTAGTACCACCTCTTATTTCATTACTGCTACTGTTAGTACCATCATCTTTGATAATTACTACAATTTACTGAGTGCTCACACTGTTACTAACATGAAGAGAAGTACTTTATTTTATCTTTGCTGCAGATGAGAAACTGAGACCTAGTGATTTTAAATAGCACACACGAAGGAAAATTATCGGGCGGATAATTATTTCTGTTTGTTTTGTAATCCATGTACGCAATTCAACAGCACACAATACTATAAACTATGATCGAAACTCTTGATAGGTTTTTTATAATGTGATCAGACAACAGTATTTAACTTTTTCAGTTATTATTTATCTAAACTATTTGAATAATTTCAAAATATTCTCTGCTTTTTAGGCTACTTGATTTGCAGCCCAAATAATCTCAAAATTGTAACATGTCAAGGAATATTTGTAGCCCGAATTATTTAAAAATTCCTTTAATTTGGCCTTAGGATCAACCCCCACACTATGCACTGCATTTTAGTTTTATGCATTTCTTTATCTTTTATTGATCGACTTTGTAATACAGTAATTTGTATGTTTAAAATTCCATTTAGATATGGATTTACTTTTGATTTAAATGTAACTTAAAGAGAAGAAAGAAAATTTTTATTTCATCACAGCTTCTTCCAAGTGTTTCATAACAATTCTGATGGTTCTCTTTACTGAACTTCTTCCAGATGTTTTATAAAAATTCGAATGGTTCTCTTTACTGTCTTGTATTAGCTTGTACTTGCTTTGCTATAAAGAAATATCTGAGATGGGGTAATTTATAAAGAAAAAGAGGTTTAATTGGCTCATGGTTCTGCAGGCTGTACAGGAAGCATAGCAGCTTCTGCTCCTGGGGAGGTCTCACGAAGTCTCCAATCATGGTGGAAGGTAAAAAGGGAGTGGGACATCTCATATGGCCAGAGCAGGAGCGAGAGACGGGGGAGAGGTGCTACACTCTCTGAAATGAGATCTCATGGTAACTCACTCACTCACTCATTATCATGAGAACAACACCAAGAAGATGGTGCTAAGTCATTCATGAAGGACAACTCCCATGATCAAATCACCTCCCACCAGGCCCCACCTCCAGCACTGAGAATACAATTTGACATGAGATTTGGGCAGGAACACAGATCCAAACCATACTGTGGCTGAATTTACCAAATTAACTGTGAATGGAAAGAAGTGAATGAATGCTAGCAAGTAAACTTATTTCAGATTAAATTTTGTTAGGGGACTAGAAGTGAATTCCCCTGTTTAAAAAATTAATTTATAATGGACTTCTAGTTTTGGCAGCATGAAGATGTCAGATTCTCTCCAAAAAGCAAGTATAGATGCTTCTAGACTTACAATCATGATATCTCATCATAAGTTTAAAAAAAAAAAACAAAAAACTTTCTTAAGTTAAAACATGTTTAATACCCTTATACTCACCATAAAGTAAAAAGTTGTAGGTTGAGAGATTGTAAGTCCAGATGCTTCCGGACTTATGATAGGATTACATTTAGATAAATCTATTGTAGAGTGAAAATGTGTATGTTGAACCCTAGTAACTCAGGGACCATCTGTATAAATTGGAAAAAAAATAGAAACAACATTTCAAGGTACATATGTCAGCAAAAAAGCAGAAAACAAGTTAATAAAATTTACTTTTAAAATAAATGCAAGAGTTGCAAGTTAGAGCAGTATCTGTGGCCTTCCCAGGTGGCTGCCATCTTCACTCCCACATCGATAGAGTCAGCAAGAATAGTATTTGTAACAGCTGGCATTGAAAACCAACAGTTTTGAGGCTATGCATGGGGAAGTTCCTCAGTTTGGAGTAGCAAGTGAAAACCTATGGCTTTGCCAGTTAAAAGTGAGTACTTAGGTGGGAACAACTGAGAAAAACATTTTTTATTAGCACACGGAGGTCCTGGTTGGGTGAACAATGGACCAGCAAGAAAGTTAGCCAAGAGATTCTGAAAATGAGCGAGCCATAGAAGGTCTGAGATAAGGTCTCACATATCACTGGCTGTTAGGGAGACCTGAGGGGGATTTGAGAAATAGAAACTGAGGAAGACTTGAGGACTCACTTCAACTTTAAGTGTGTTTTCCAAACCACTCACTAATAAATGTGAAGTGGGTAGACACTTTATGGAAACAAAGCCTTTGAGTACATCCTCTATCCAAATAATTGGGCGATCGCTAAACTATGAAGACATACTGGAAGTCCAGGCTCATTCCTGTAATCCCTGAGCTTTGGGAGGCCAAATCGGGAGGATCATTTGAGACCAGAAGTTTGAGACCAGCCTCGGTAACACAGAGAAGGCTTTTCTCTGCAAAAACATTTTTTTTTTTAATGTATCTGTGCTGGTAGTGTGTGCCTGTCATCCTAATTACTTGGGAGGTTGAAGTGGGAAGGTCATTTGAGCTCAGGAATTTGAAATTACAGTGAGCTATGATCAAGCCATTACACTCTAGGCTGGGCGACACTGTGACACCCTGCCTCTAAAAATAAATGAATGGATAAATAGACACAGGAAGGTATTCCTAGAAAACAAGGCATAAAAATATAATAGTAATGGTAAATTAAAATTAAGCAGAATATCAGTGGCTGGGCTACCCATCAAAGCTAATTTTAACACACATACACAGAAATTTAAAGTGTATTCCAGAGCTGGTATATTTTCTAATATAGTAAATTTTCAACCACAAATTATGTGATATCCAAAGAAACATGAAAATGTGACCAATACTCAAAAGAGTATTGAGTCAATAGATGTTGACACTATATGGGGCCAGATACTGGATTTAGCAGAAAAAAATAATTCAAAATATTTACTATAAATATTTTCAAAATATTGAAGGAGTGACATCAGCAAAATGGTAGAGTAGGATTCTTGGGCTTCGCTCCCCCTGTAGAAATCCAACAGCAACTATACACAGGAAGTGCACCATCCTAAATGTCCCCGCACTCAGGAGTGAGGCTAAGACTTCCCTTGGACCCTTGGCCTTCAGAACAAAGAAAAATGGAAATCAAATATTAAGGCCTCAGATGTTTCACTTCATTGCCCTTTCTCTAGGCCAACACAGTACCAAACACAGAGAATTCTCCTGGACCCACAGTTTCTACCATTGGGAAAGTGAGTTGGAAGCAAATCCTCAGTTTTCCCATCATTCAGACATTCTTCACAGAGGGCTCCTTCCTATTTTGCCCCACAGGGAACATTGGGAACACAAGCAGGAGTGGGCCACTTGGAGTCAGTTGGAAACAAAGAGCATTTAGGGGCAGCTTTAAAAACGAATAGACAAACCCTTAACTAGACTTCCTAGTTACAAAAGAGAGGTTATTCAGTAAACAAAATCAGAAATGAAAGGCGAGACATTGCAATTTACACCACTAAAATATGAAGAATCATAAGAAACTACTACAAAAATTACACACTAGTACATTGGATAACTTACAAGAAATGGATAAATTCCTAGACACATGAAAACTTTGAAAACTCAAACATGAAAAAATAGAAAACTGAACAGAGCAATAATGAGCACAGAGATTGAACCAGTTAAAAAAAAAAAAATCTCCCACTAAAGAAAAGCCCAGGACTGTACAGCTTCACTGCGAAATTCTACTAAACATTTAAAGAAGAGATAATACCAATTCTCAAACCATTCCAAAAAACTGAAGTATAAACTACACAATATTTCCAAACTCATTTTATATCCTGAACTCATTACCACAACACCAAAGGCAGACAAAGACACTACAAGAAAAAAAAAAAAAAAAGTGTATGTGTATGTATATACACACACATATATATATGCCAATATCATTGATAAAGATACATTTTTAAAATCCTCAACAAAAATATTAGCAAACCCAATTCAAGAACACATTAAAAGAATCATTTTTCACAATCAAGTGAGAGTTATTCTTAGGATGCAAAGATGGTCCAAAATATGCAGATCAATAAATGTGATGCAGCACTTTAACAAAATGAGAAGATGCAGAAGAAGCATTTAATAAAGTCAGCACCCTTTTCTTATACAAATTCTCAAAGATTAAATACATGGAAAAAATGTAGTTCAACACAATATGTGACAAACCCATAGCTAGTATTATTCTTAACAGTGACTAGTTGAAAGCATTTCCTCTAAGATCAGGGATAAGACAAGAATGCTCACTCTCACCACTCCTGTCTTTCTTTCTTTCTCTCTCTCTCTTTTTCCCTTCCTTCCTTCCTTCCTTCCTTCCTTCCTTCCTTTCTTTTTCTTTTCTTTCTTTCTTTCTTCCCTCCCTCCCTCCCTCCCTCCCTTCCTTCCTTCCTTCCTTCCTTCCTTC
>NW_012107330.1:851925-919676 GCF_000951045.1 Mandrillus leucophaeus | reverse complement strand
TTTTTTTTTTTTTTTTTTTTTTTTTTTCAGAGTCTCACTTTGTTCCCCAGGCTGGAGTGCAGTGGTACTCCAGGCAAACTCCTTCCAGCTATAAGCCTGTAAAATTAAAAAAAAAATTCTTATTTTCTACATACAGTGGTGGAACAGGCATAAGATAAGTATTCTCATTCCAAAAGGTAGAGAGAAGCAAAAAGAAAAATCAGCCCAAAGTAAGCCTGAAGCCCAGCAGGGAAGACATTAAATCTTAAAGCTCAGAATATTCTTTTACTTCATGTACCTTTTCCTGGACACACTGGGATAGGGGAGGGGCTTCAAGACCTTGGACAGGCCCATCTCCAAGACTTTGCTGGGTGTAGCGCATGTGGCTACTGTCATGGATTGCGGTTGCATACTGGTGCCTGCAGACTTCCTAGGCTGGTATTGCATGTTGCTGATGACTTCTGTGGGTCTGGAGTCCAGAGGGAGGTGGCCCTGCTCCCATGGTTCCACTGGATATTCTAGAGGAGACTCTGTGTGCCGACTCTGCCACTGTGACAGATTTCTGCCTGAACTCGTAGGCAGTTTGACAAATACTTTGAAATCTAGGTGGAGGCTGCTGTACCTCCTCCAATCTTGAATTCTGCCTGCATGCAGAATTAGCACCATATGGATGTGGATATTGCCAAGGCTTACTACTTTTGCCTTTTGAAGTTGTGGCATGAGCTGTACCTGGGATCACTTAAACCATGGCTGGAGCAGCCAGAGTAGCTGGGATGTATGGAGCAGAGAATCCTGAGGAGTGTGCTTGAGAGGCCTATCCTCCGAAAATGATTCCACCCTTAGAGATCTCTGGGCCTAAGATAGGAGAAACAGCCTGGAAGATCTTTGAAATGCCTTTGGGGTCTTTTTCCCATTGTCCTGATAAATGGCCTCTGGCTTTGCTCTCCTCACACTAATCTATTTAGCGAAAGGTTGCCGCTCCAAACCCTTGGTTTTTCTTCTGAAAACAGTTTTATTCTTTACCACATGGTCAAGCAATAAATTTTCCAAATCTTTCCACTCTACTTCCCTTCTTTCTAGCAGTTCACTGTAAGCAGTTAGAAGTAACCATGCAGCAGCCTGCACATTTGCTGCTTAGAAATTTCCACAAAGTCCTAGGACAGGAACACAATATGATCAAGTTATCTGCTAGTGTCTAACAAAGATGGCCTTTACACCAGTTCCCAGTAAGATATTCTTCATTCCATCTGAGGTATCATCTGAATGGCTTTTACTGTTTATTTTTCTGTCAGCATTCTGGTCATGGCAACTTAACCAATCTTTAAGAAGTTTTAAACATTTTTTAGTCTTTTTTTGGTCTTCTTTTGAGCCCTCCTTATATTACCCTTAATGGTTCACATACAGAAATACTATTTATAATAGAATATTATTCTACTTAAATGATGGGTAAGGAGATGATGGATATGGTAACTAACTTGGTTAAAAGAGAAAGATACGACCATGTGCTATCTGTAAGAGATGAGACTAACTTTAGATTGAAATGTAGAAATAAGTTATAAGTAACTTGATTTAAAAATCTATATCATACAATCATAACCATAAGAGAGCATGGCTATATTAAAATCAGACAAAAGGATATTTTAAACTAAGGTATATTACTAGTTATAAAGAAGGATCTTTTAATTAACAAAAGGTCAATATGGAAGGAAAAAGATAACAATTATAAATGTACTTAACACTAGAGGTTTATAATATATGAAGTAAAATCTGACCAAATTGAAAAAAATAGAAATGGATATTTCAACAAATGTAATTGCTATTTCAACACCCTTTTCTTAATTGATAGAGCACGAATAGACTAAGTAAAGATGTAACAAACATGAAAAATACTATTGTTGTAGAAAAAACCGGGTTCTTGTCACATGACCAGAAAATACTAGGCACGCAGACACTTTGAAGAGTGAGGGAGAACGGATTTATTGGATGAAATTTAAAAAAAGCCTCTCAGCAAAGTGAGAGACCAGGCTCCTTCCCCCTGCAAACAGTGCAAACTCCCTGAGTCTCCACCCAGTCCCCGCCGTGCGCAGGTGGGCATTATTCAGAAAGAATCAGTCAGGAAAAGGGAAGACTTCATCTGGGACAGGCAGTCCTGTTTTTCAGCCCTCAGACTGTTTCAGACTTCAGCCTTAGGCGGGGTTTTGCCAGGGAATCCTTGGCTGTCTCCTGTCTCTATCATCCCCCCTCTAAAGAAGTACATCTAACTGACATCAGTATAAGGGTAAGGGTAAGGGTAAGGATAAGGATAAGGATAAGGATAAGGATAAGGATAAGGATAAGGATAAGGATAAGGGTAAGGATAAGGATAAGGATAAGGATGAAGACCAACCTTAACTGCTTCCTGATGACAGGGGGCGCTGTTTTGGAAAAATGGCAGTCAGATCTCCCCCAGAGGCCAGTCTAAGGGTTCCTGGCAAAAGGGATCATTGTCCAAGGCTCCCGTTGCATGACCATTTGGAGTTTGATGGCCTGAAGGAGAGAAGAGACAAACCAGGTTATTAGAAAACATGTATCAAAATGAAACAAGGGGTGGGTGAGAACAGCTTAGAAACCTGAGGTCTTTTACCAGTTTGTACAGGGAGAGGGAGGCCAAAAGCCTGACTGGTTAAAAAAAAAAAAAAAAAAAAAAAACTTTTACCTTTTTGCCGTCATGTTAGGCTGGGTTCCCTTCCCCTGAGCCCAGTCCTAAGCCAACTAGTTTAAGGTTTGTGAAATTAACTCTTGCCAGTTTGGAGGATGCACATGACGGGAAGGTCCCAAAGTATAGACACACAACTACCTATCAGTGAAGAGAGGACAGAGGAGGAAAAAGAAAAAAAAAAAATAGACATTTGTTTTCAAAAGAGTCCTAGAGATTTAGGATGCATTCAGAGGAGTACAGACTGAAGATGAATGCCTACTTATCTAGAATGAGCAGAGCAAGCGTCCCTGGTTCCTTTCTCTTTCTAGCAAATATATGGGGTACGTGAGGGAGAGAAAGTGAAGCATTCCTCTTTCTTTCCTCCATTCTTGTATCTCCTAGTCTCAGTGACCACGACAGGGTGCCATTCGTGGGTGTTAAAGTGGCTTTCACCCATGTTAACAGGGGGACTTAGGTGATAGGAGTATCTGCTCTTACCCACATATACTCTGCCTCCCCTGCTGTCAGTAACTTTGACAGAAAGAGGAACTTTCCCAGGAACAGGAGAGGCCAGGCTCCTCCGCCTTGCAAATGGTGCCAACTTCCTGAGGCTCCACCCCAATCTCCCAGTGTGCAGGTGGACATTCAAAAATAATCAGCTGGGAAAGGGGTAGGTTTCTTCTGGGATGGGCAGTCCAGTTTTTCAGCCTTCAGGCTTTTTTAGTCTTGAAGGTGGGCTTTTGCTGGGGGACCCTTGGCTGCCTCCTGTCTCTATCACTATCAACCAACTGGATCTAGTTGACATCTGTAAAATATTTTACACGATTGTAAAATATACATTACTTTCAGGCATACGTGGAGCCCTCTCAAAGGGAACATATGCTGAGCATTAACAAATGTCTCAATATACATAAAAGGACTGAAATCATATGAAGTATATTCTCTGATCCCAATAGAATTCTATTAGGAATCAACAACAAAATGAATAGTTGGAAAATCTTCAAAATTTGAAAATTAATCATAAAGTTATAAGCCCCTTGGTCTAGGACAACATTTTAAGAGATATTTTTAAAAATCCTATGAATGAAAATGGAAACACAGAATCAAAAAACTGATGGAATGTAGGTAAACTAGTGCTTAGTGAGAAATATAGCTTTCAGCCTTAATTTTAAAGAAACATAAAAAATTTAATGTTAAGAATGTAAGATTCTCTCCAAAAAACTAAAGACACACAGATCAAATCCAAAGTAATTAGAAATAAATAAATAGTAAATCTCTGAGTGAAAAGAATGAAAAAGAAAGTAGAAAAGGAGAAAACTGGTAACTAAAACTTGTCCATTTTTAAAGATAAAGGAAAGGAAAAAAAAGGATAGACTTTTAATTAGATTGACTAAGAAATAATCAGAGAAGAAAAACTTATCAAATTGGGAATGAAAAAGTATCCTCACTGTAGAAACTATAGAAATTTATAATGTAGGACTATAATGTAGGACTATAATGTAGGACTGTAAAGGGAACATTATGAACTACTTTATTCCAACAACTGTGAAAAACCTAGGTGAAATGGATAAATTTGTGAAAGTCACAAATTACCAAAACAAACTCAACAAAAACAAAATATTGAGATCTATATCAAAATAATGAATTATTAGGAGACAAAAGTGTAAAGCTGACAAAATTTTTGAAGTCAATTTACTGAAGATCACATATAAACAGCATATACAAATGATCGACAAATGTAAAAAAACTGCTCAACATCACTAATGATTAGGGAAATGCAAATCAAAACCACATGCAATATCAACTTACTTCTGCAAGAATGGCCATAATTTAAAAATCAAAAAATAATAGATGTTGGCATAGATGTGGTGAATCGAGAACACTTTTACACTGCTGGTGGGAATGTAAACTAGTATAACCACTATGGAAAACAGTATAGAGATTCTTTAAAGAACTAAAAATAGATCTACCATTTGATCCAGCAATCCCACTACTGCGTATCTACCAAGAGGAAAAGCAGCCATTATATGAAAAAGACAAGACACATGCATGTGCATGTTTATAGCAGCACCATTTGCAATTGCAAAAACGTGGAACCACCCTAAATGTCCTTTAACCAACAAGTGGATAAAGAAACGTATATATACCATAGAATACTACTAAGCCATAAAAAGAAACAAGATAATAACATCTACAGCAACCTGGATGGAAATGGAGACCATTATTCTAAGTGAAGTAACTCAGGAATGGAAAACTAAATATCATATGTTCTCACATATAAGCAGGAGCTAATCTATGAGGATGCAAAGGCATAAGAATGATATGTGTTTTGGGTTTTACATTTAAGTCTTCAATTCATCTTGAGTTAATTTTTGTATAAAGTGTAAGGCAGGAATCCAGTTTCAATTTTCTGCATATAGCTAGCCAGATCTCCCAGCCCCATTTATTAAATAGGGAATCTGGGTATATATCCAAAGGAATATAAATTATTCTGTTATAAAAATGCATGCATGCATACGTTCATTGCAGCACTATTCGCGATAGCAAAGATACGAAATCCACTCAAATGTCCATCAATGATAGACTGGATAAAGAAAATTTAATATATATACATCATAGAATACTATGCAGCCATAATAAGGAATGAGATCATGCCCTTTGCAGGGACATGGATGGAGCTGGAAGCCATTATCCTCAGCAGACTAATGCAGGAACCAAAACCAAACACCGCATGCTCTCACTTATAAGTGGGAGCTGAATGATAAGAACACATGGACACAGGGAGGGGAACAACACACACTGGGACCTGTCGCAGGTGTGAAGGGAAGAGCATGAGGAAGAATACCTAATGGATGTTGGACTTAATACCTATGTGATGAGTTGATCTTTGCAGCAAACCACCATGGCACATCCTAGGTACATATATAATCTATGTAACCTGCACATCCTGCACATGCACCTGGAACTTAAAATAAAAGTTGAAGGAAAAAGAAAAAAAGGAAGGACATAATGGACTCTGAGGACTCAAGAAGTGTGGGAGGAAGGTGAGGGATTAAAGACTACACATTGAGTGCAGTGTACACTGCTCAGGTGATGTGTGCACCAAAATCTCCTAAATCACCACTAAACAACTTATTCATGTAACTAAAACCATCTGTTCCCTAAAAACTATTGAAATAATAATAATTAAAATCACATAAGATAATTCTTACAGTAATTTAAACATCATTTAATAGTTCTATATCACTTGTATTAACATTCTGACATAAAATTAGGCTATTTTGTCTTTCATTTTTAAATGTTTTCACTTCTTTTTTAGTTAATTACATTTTTTAACTTGTAAAACTTTTCTATGGTTAAAATATCAAGAGCTGTAGTATGAAAAATAACTATACATAGAAAAGACTCACTGTAGGAGCTAGACACAGTAGCTCACACCTGTAATCCCAGCACTTTGGGAGGCCGAGGTGGTGGGTGGATCATGAGGTTAGAGTTCGAGACCAGCCTGGCCAGCATGGTGAAACCCTGTCTCTACTAAAATTACAAAACATTAACTGGGCATGGTGGCACATGCCTGTAGTCTCAGCTACTCGGGAGGCTGAGACAGGAGAATTGCTTGAACCGGGCAGGTGGAGGTTTCAGTGAGCTGAGATTGCTCCACTGTACTTCAGTCTGGGCAACGGAGCGAGACTCCATCTCAAAAAAAAAAAAAAAAAGATACAGAAAAAAGAAAACACTCACTTTAATTCTGTCCATTGGTGAATGATGGCTGCTCAAAACTGTAAAACAACTGGTTTATTGTGAAAAAGAATTGTGTGTATTTGCATCTTGGTCAAGGACAGTATTACCTTGATAAAGTCTTAGTAAAGTCTTGAAAGGGGGAGGGAAAATTGGGATATTTTTGAAACTTTGGAATATGATTTAAAGAGAGTCTTTTATGAGAGAGTTGGATTAGGGAGAAGCAAGGATTTTAATGATTTAGATTTGGTTGAGGTGGCAAGGTGAACATTCTGAGAAACCTTGAAAAGACATGGGGAGTAAGCTGTCATCTTATGCCTTCTATTGAAGAGCTGAACAATTTGATCTTTATTGAAATAAGATTTTCAGAAAGTTCTTGGAATGAAAAGTTATTTGCAACTATTATCTTCTTGGGCAAGTTTCCTAGAATTATAGTCATGTTGACACACATGTAGTGGAGTTGTTAAATCATGAAAATGTGGACAATATGCTGTGTGGGGCTGGATGGTTCTGGTTCTCATATTCCACCCTGATTCTCCCTGCTCCTTAACTGTATAATTTTTGCTACTTTATTCATTTTCCATCTGATGTTTCCTTTTTAAGAAAGCAATTGCAGGGATAGCTATTGCTTTTTAGACATCTATTAATGCTTACCACACATTTACCTGAACAACTACTGTGAACCATGCATGGTACTAGGTTTTAAAGATTAAAATGATTTAAGGGGAAATGATAGTTTCCTTCAAAAAAAGAAAAACCTTACTCTAACTTCCAAATTTCATTGCTAAGCACACATAATTGCAGCTAAAAGAGGTTGATGAGGGATTGATGAGGGAGAGGAGAGAAGCGCCTGTGTGGCAACTCTGTTCACATTTAATTAACTGTCTATAGATGGCTGCTACCTGCATTTGTCAAATGACTACCTATACATATTTTACTCTTACATAGGAAAAAATTAAATTGGATACATAGGAAAAAATTAAATATTAAATATAAATATTTATATAACTTTTTACCACCCATTTATTAAGATATAAATTCTAGATTAATGGAGAATATATCAATTTTAGGCAATTTTACTAAAAAGAGCAAATATTGAAGAACAAAAAAAAAACACTCTGTAAATACAGGTGTCTACTCAAAAGTTCATTGAAATTTAAATTTGTTGTGAATTCTTCACAATGAGACTTTTCATTTTCATCTGAATTCTTGCAATGTTATTATTCCAGGGTTGAAATACAATTGCCTATGATAATCTTTGTTTCCTTTAAAATAACTATGAGTGACTCAGGAATTCACCTTGGCACAGGACTACATTATTTCTGATCTACTCAATGGATTGTACGTATTTAGGGTTATTCATCCTTGTTTACTTAATGTATTTTTCTTCACACGTTGGTTTTTAGATGTTATTTGAGAGAAACAAGACCTTTAACTCTTACTGAGAGGGAAGACAAATTTTCTAACCCTGGGACTTGGCTGCTCACTGAGTGTACACATAATAGATGGGTGCTTCCATTGTGTTGTTAGGGGCATTCAGTAGAGGGCCTCTCATCTACCAGGGCACAATTGAGTACTCTTGATGATTTATTTATTTATTTGTGTTTATATATAAGTAATTTCCCTTTAAATGCTAATATTACCAAGTGTTGACCACATGTGATTTCCCTATTCTGAGCTGTCTAACATTGAGTATCAAGGCCAAATCCCATTTTCTGTGGGATTTGGGATTCTTGGTCTAAGGACCCCCCAGCACCATGCCCCAGAGACCTCCCATCCTGAACACAGCTAATGGGACTGAAGAAGTCTATCAGAGGAAGAGGCAGCTGTTGTCTTTTGCAGTCTGACCAGGAGATTAGCAAGTAGCCTGGCCCAAAAGTTCTGCCCCACAGGTTTCTCTAGTCAATGGTGAAAGCCAGTTGTTTAGTTACTTTTTCCTAAGGTGTTGAAACGTAAAGCATGTGGAAAACATGCAAATAGAAACAGCAAAATGGAAGCAGAGACCATGAATCAGTAAAATCCACAAAATTAAGAGAAGTGAAAATCAAAGTCAGAAAATAGTGGCAGCCGCCCCACAGTAGTGGAGCATGAGGGTAGGTTATCTCCAAGTGGTGAGGTTTGTGTAAATTAGATTTCTTTATATTTTCTCTACTTTTTAGTGCTCTGCAATTAAAAAAAAAATGTTACTTTTGTGATCAGGACAATATGTTCAAATTTTTTAAAAGTACTTAAAATTTTTAAAAATCACTAGCTTGATTTAACTAGATTTTCCTTTGTTTATCATCATGACTCTGCAAAAGCTGCGGCATCTGTTGCTTTATGAATGAAGTGCTGATTAGGCAAGCAAAAATACAGTTTTCCAGACCTCACCTTTACGCAACTGTTGAAAGCCTAGTTTCTGAGTCAAAGCCAGATATAAATTTCTACCCCGTGTCTCAACTCAGGGCCAGTTATGGATAGTGGAGAGTTTGAGATACTAGTGGTCAAGTCTGATTTCAGCTGCCTGTGTTTTTAACCATTCGACTTTATCTAAGGAAGGCAATTCTATATCTTCTCTCAGTGATTTGTTTTTCCGCTTAGTTTTCTCTGACATAACTGATATCATTGACATTTGGACTAGAGCCTAAGAAATTTGATATATGTGTCTGATTCAGTGGTTCAAGGTGTTAAAGATAAGCCTTCAATTCTGAGGAAGAGCCTTTAGCTTCTCCTTTCTCTTAATACAAACCTGATTCATGCCAGGTTTATCTAGAGGCTACCGGGATCGTTAATAAAAACATGTAATTTTTATTCCCCAAATTGTACCTATTTAGGATTAGATTTCAGCATCTTATTTGAAACTTAAACAGGCTTTAGAAATAATTTTGTCTCACTCTAGTATTATAGAGATGAATAAATGTATTTTCAAGACAAGTAAAGTGACTTGCCAAGATTACCAAAAAATGTCCAGGACAGAGCCAAATCTAGATGTTTATCTTCTAGTTTCCAGCCAGATACTAGTTTCATGGCTGGTTTCCACCATGCTCTGGGGGAGGCACATTTTCCATCATCTTTTGTCCCAACACTGAATATTGTTTTTGATACATTGTAGGAAATCAGTTAATATTATTTAAATGACTACAAATACATGCTGTAAAATATATCAGAGAAATCTATTATGTGTTTTGAGACAAGCTTTCATATCTACAATATATGCTTTTATGAGACTGATATGTATATTTTTAGACTGTGCACCATCAAATGGCATTCATTTTTGAGACATTTTGAGAGTGATACGTATTTACCATCAAATCGAATTCAGTAATATAGCTGAAGTTGTAGCTGGCACTCTGCCAAGGCTTGTCCAATGAAAATAATATGAAATTAGCTTTGCCTTTCTGAATATTTAATACTTCAAACAAAGTCCAAACAAGAAAAGAAAAATCTGAAGGGAAAATGCCGATCTCTGGAATACTTTGGACAATTCATGCATCAAAAGCCAACTGCAGAGCCACTCTTTGCCAAGTCAAGTCTCAAGATGGTATCCTATCTCCAGGAAAAGACTTGGAAGGCAAGCACTACTATTGACCCCAATATCTAGATTTCCGCAGAGAAGTCATATTTGTTAAGATTCAGAGAGATCTCTCTCTGAAGTACTATGGCCGAGATTAAATTTGAGCCGTCGGAAGGCTTCGTCATTATCTCAGATCTTAACATTGCTTGTGCCTTATTCTATTCTTTAGCTAACTCTTGTGCTGCAAACTGTGATCCTATTGTGGTTTTACCCTTACTAGCTGGTTTTCCTGTTAAGAGAAGTATTTCATTCTGCTCAAATTTCTACTCTTGCCTTCCTAACTGGTCTGAATCTTTCTTTCTGCTTATTATCATTCTGTCTCAGCACCTGTTTATCTGGCTGCACTTTGGCCAGTTTCATTGTTTATGATTATTTGGTTTTGGTGCCTGCCTATATGATCAGTTCAAGTCCTAGCCCTGCTGGAAAATTTCTGGCCTCATTATAGACCAGACATTTCCACTCACAGCTGCTTCTGTATATATCACAAGCATGCATTCCTGCCCATGTGCATCAACCCTATATAAATAGTTCTTTCTAGAGAGATAGCCTCTAAGGTCCATCCTTTTGTATATGATCGCAGGTAAAGTGAAATGGGAAGTAACAAGGTCTCTGTTAATTAAAAGACCTATTAAGGGCTCAATGCCAAAAGTTGGATATGGGAAAGCTTGCCAAGTGCACAGGGCTAGAAACTTAATTGCACTTTTCTTTAGCAAGATTTCTATCAACTGCAGTTCTCAAATATATGACCTTCCTTTAATTTTGTGCTAATGTATAAAATGAGGGTTTTGCCTGTGTTTGTACTTGCCATTTGGATGACATATATGCATTCCTGCCATAAGTGGAACATTTACATATGTGTATGTAGAAGTACAATTCTTGGCTTTATGTCAGTGGAAAAATAAATCAGATTATGTCAATGGGTCTGTCTTTATACCTGATTTGCATATATATATACACACACACACATATATATGTGTATATATATACACACACACTTTCATATTTTAATGGGCAAAATATTTGAGAATATTTACATGAAATTTTTTATGTAGTAATCTTCTAATTCTGGAATTGCACTGTTTCTTTTGTAGAGCTTCAAAAATAATCAGTACACAAATTTGAAAGCAAAACAGTAAACTTGAAGTCATTTTTGGTTACTCTATCTTCTCAGAATACCAAGGTAATTAGACTACAGGGTATCCTTCAATACTTGAAATTATATTTTGTTGTTCGCAATTAAGATGCACTGCAGAATGTGTTGCCATGGAATGCCCACCCCAATGACTGTCAAACAGACATTTTTCTTAGCCAAGTCACACAGATAAATAATAAGGTAGATTCAAGATTGATAAAACACAAAAGCAAATCCACGCTTATTGATTTCCTGGTGTGACATTGCGTATACTTTGGGATTTCACAGAAGGGTTAGTTAGAGTATTCCTTCCTGTATTCTGATCAGTTGCTAATATAGGTTTGATTCCTCTTTCAAGTAGAAATGACTCAGCTATAAATTGGTAGCTTCCTCTGTGGGTAGTTAATGCAGGTGGATAAGCAATATTGAAAGCATGACTAAGTCTAGCCAAAGCAGGTGCATGAAACATTGTTAGTACATTCTGGAAAACCCTAGGCCGTCTATTCTGTAGGATTTCTCTGTCTTTTCCATGCCTGGTGTCAAGTACTTAACTACCAACTTAAGCTTATACTGAAGAGGAGAGCTAGGAAAATCTTCCTTAGATATTCAGATACTCAAAATTCCATTAATCAATTAAACAAGAAATTAATTAAATCAATTTATTTGTGCACTTTGCATGTGAGAAGCATTTCGCTAGTTCTGATCTCATAAGAGATAAACATAGGAAACCATTTCTGCACACTGAGAACTCAAAGGCTTTTGTGGGTATCACACCAGTCATGAGGCTGCGTTCCAGTTTCAGGAATAGCAGTTTATATAAAGAGATTGAAATTTCTGAGAAGATTAATAGAATTCAGACCTGAGAAGACTGTTCAAGTCAAGGGATGGTGCCAGAGGCGAGCATACCCCTTGCTGTGTTATCGCTGCCTGGTGATATCCTATGGGTCTTTTTATTTTATAATATTTCAAGATGTGTTCTGTAACTCATATGTAGGGAGTCAAATTCTGTTATTTCTATTCATGCCTGGCATATAAGATTGATATAATCTTACTGTCAAACTTTTCATGAAGAATGGATGTTAGATTCAGGTACATATTTTTTAATTTAACTGGCCTTTGTTATAGATGTGCCGGAACTCCCCAACATAGAAGAAGTTCTTCCAATATTAATTATTGTATGTTGTGTATTACAAGTTGCCAAGGTACCATGAGAAAACACACAAAATCACTGAATGCAAACCCCCCAAATAATGTAAAAAAATCACCTCTTTTAGCTCTTAGAAAATGAAGTCGACTTCTTTCTAAAGGATATGGTTACTGTAGGGATGAGGAAAAAACTCAATTTAGAGAAAATGAGAAAATAGTTTGCAGTTTTGAAAGGGGTTGTCTTATATAAATATTGGTAATAATTCAATATTAACAATAAATGTTATAATAACAACATAGTTATCATAGTAAACTGTTTTATACCAAAGTAATAGTCCCAGAACTTAGCATGTATTAACTCTTTTGATTCTTATTACAGTGCTATGATATAGCTATGTATGTCACCCCACTTTAGATATAAGAAAAAAAGAGGCAAAAGGAGATCAAGTTTTTCCAAAATCACAGCTAATACATTTCAAAGTCTAGGTCAATCTAGATAGCCTTGTTCCAGGTGCCTTAGTCTCTTCAACTGTATGCTGCCTATGAATTTATGATACCTCACTTCTTCTCCTATGCTGTGCTCATGGTAGTTTATGTTAATTTTTCAGTTAAAACATTTGTATTTTCCAGGTGTGCAATCGTGTCATTAGTCTATTTTTATACCACTACATTTGAATTTTTCTCTGTCTGATTTATTTCTCTTATCTACAGGAGTGGATCATTAACTCTAGAATAATAATTGTAGCGATGGGCATTCTTGCCCTAGTGGGAATTCTTCAATTGTTTTCCCCAATATGTGTGAGTTTATTTTGAGGTTACGCTAAGTATATTTTACAGAGTTAAGGTTTATGTAAGAAATCAACTTCAGAAATCCAGCTGAAAGTCAATAGTGTGAAAGGTAGTCAGAATGTAAATCATTTCAAAGATAGAGTTGAGAGCATTTCTTGAGAGATTGGATGTGGTGTGTGCAAGAGAAATAGACGATTCAAGGATGACTCATTTTTTGGTTGTCATTGTTTTTGGTCTGGTCAACTAAAAAGAATGTATTACCTACTAAGATGTGGAGGGCCTGGGAGGAGCAAGTTTTGAAGAAAGATCAAGAATTTATTTCTTGATATATGTATTAATCTTAATGTATGTAATAATTTATTAATCAAGTAATAAATTAATTACTTGATGTAAGTAGAAACAATAGGGTATATATGCAGAGAGAGAGGTAGTGAAAGATGGAGAAAGAGAGCGAAGAGTGAGTGTGAGAGAGAGAGACTGTTTTAAATAATGGCTCAAGGGTTTGTTAGGATGGACAAATCTAAAACTTGCAGAGCAAGCCAGGTACATCGGCTCATGCCTGTAATTCTAGCACTTTGGAAAGTGAGGCAGGAGGATTGCTTGAGTCTGGGAGTTGAAGACCAGGCTGCACAACACCACAAGACCTCATCTAAAATTTTTGTTTGAATTAGCCGGGCATGGTGGTGTGTGTCTGTGATAGCGGCTACTTGGGAGTCTGAGGAAGGAGGTTCACTTGAACCCAGGAGGTCGAGGCTGCAGTGAGCTCTGATCACACCACTGCATTCCAGCCTGGGTGACAGAGTGAGATCCTGTCTCACACACACACATAAAAATTAATTAATTAATTGTAAAAACTAAAAAGTATAAACAGTTAAAAAATAAAGAATAAAATAAAATTTGCAAAGCAGGCCAGCGGGCTGGAAATTCTGACAAGAGTTCATTTTGTAGTCTGAAGGCAGTCTGGGGGCAGTATTCATTCCTCTTCAGCAAACCTCAGTCTTTTCTATTAAGGCCTTCTAATGATTGGATGAGGTCAACAAACAAGGGTAATTTGTTTTTACCAAAGTCTACTCATTAAAATGTTAATAACTTCTAAAATGTACCTTCACAGCAACAGCTAGTGTTTAACCAAACAACTGGATGCCATAACCTAGCTAAGTTGGCACGTAAATTGACCATCACAACATATTAAGTTTTAGATGCCTACTAGACATCTAGGAGAAAATTTCAAATAACCTGTTAAATACACACATCTAAATATCAAGAGAGGAATTCAAGCAAGAGACATACATTCTTGGATTCGTCAGAACACAGATGTCAGCGAAGCCTTGGCTCCTGGTTCTGCAGACTGTACAAGAAGCATGGTGTCAGCATCTGCATCTGATGAGGTCTCAGAAAGTTTTCAATCATGGCAGAAGGAAAAGGGGAGCAGGCATGTCATAAAGCAAGAGAGAGAGCAAGAGAGAGAGGGGGCGAGGGCCGAGATTAGTTTATAACCTGATTTCTAACGAGCTAGTAGAGGGGAGGACTAACTACTGCAGGGAAGGCACCAAGCCATTCATGACCCAGACACCTCCCACAAAGCCCACTTCTAACACTGGGGATCGCATTTCAACATGAGACTTGAAGGGGACAAAATATCCGACCTATGTCAAATGCTTTATCCAATTTAGAACAGTGACCAATTTATTAAAGTAAGTTTTCAAACCCTTACTTAAAAATAGGCCATCTCTTTCTGTTCCTTATGACTTAAATAAGATGAATCAATTTTACCCCAAAACTGTATATGCTGCTTGAATGCTACAGAAAAGAAGGAACTAAAATATATTTTAAAAATATCTAAAACCATTAAAATGTCTCCCGGTGATATTTAAAATTAGAAATAGGGCACTACTTATTTAAGTAGTATATTAATAATGTGGGAATTGGTTGAATCTTCACCTCTTGAGGTTCTGGAACTTTCCCCTTGAAGTTGTATATATCCATAGATGACTTACATTATCCTTAACTGAGGGATAAAAATATGTTATGGAAGTATTTTTGATTCTGGTTAATACACTTTACATAAAATGCCAAAAGTAAATTATTAGAGGTAAAGATGAGGCTTTGATATTTTTATGAAATATTTTGGTCTGGAACTTGGTTAACCCAAATCCTGTCCTGCTAATCATGCATTCTCCCTCTGGATTTCCTGAGAGGCTCTACATCTGAGTATCAGAGTATCACTTTGATAATTGCTATTTAATTTCTTATGATATAATACAGACCTTTGGACAAAGAATGAGTTGGTACAACCGGACTAGACACAAGGCCTGATGAGAACTTTTTAATTTATTTTCCCCTCAATGTGTGTCTTGCTACCGCTGTAAACAAGCATGCTTGTAGGAAGGAGAAAGAGATGGCTAAAACAAAATCAATTTATCCATGATGGATTAGAGTCTATGTAGAACAGAGAGAAAGAGCTGTTTTCACTATAGATAGCTTAAGACTTATGGGTCCAAAACTACACTGCTGGATTGTGTCAAACAGTTTAGTAAAAATGAAATATTATTCTCTCCTTTGGCGTTAAGACATCACGTTGCTTGGACACAATGAGTGATACTAAAAATATGATGTGGTTATAGCTTCTGTTAATCAAGAATGAGGTAACCAGCAGCTTCTGAAAACAAAGACTGGTAATGATTGAGATCTCCCTTGAGACATCAATCTCACCTGTGATCAAAAGAAGAGCAGGCCTGGCTCCTTTCTGGGGATCCCTGGCAGCCGTGGTTTTTGACACATCAACAAACAACTCTGTGGCAGCAGGAACTTCCTGGGAAGACAACAGTAGAAGGACCAGAGTAGAAGACGGGGGGAAATATCAAATACCTAAGAACACAGAGAAAAATATCAGATCCTCAAAAAAATATCCAATGACTAAGAAATGACTCAGAAGACACCAGGATTTCACTAGAGTAGGTGGGAATAGAATCTAGAAATACATAATTTTATTGTTAGTAAAATATAATTCATAATCTTTCTCCCTGAAATTGGAAGCAATGCAACCACAGGGCTGCTGCAGCCTCTGTTCAAGAAGGCAACCTTTCTACCCTGTAGTGTTGCGGCTCTATTTTTATTTTTTACTCCTCTTTTTCCCCATCTTTCTCAATTGCTTTTAATTCACCAATTGTATGTTAAATCTGTACCATGTTTCAGTGTCAGTCTATATGCAAGTCTAAATAATTGGTATTACCCTTCACACATGGTATGTCTAGGTCCAGAAATATACAAATATATGACTAACGTGAATTGTTTAATATTATAAAATCTTCCTCAGCTGCCGTATTCAATGGTTGTAAATATCCTATGGAACTATGAATGGAACATGGGTGGAAACAAATAAATGTATGCTCAGCAAATTAAAAAGCAATTCTTACCATGTTCTTACTATTAAGAACTTTCTCCCTGCATGTATTCCTGGAGTGTCAAACCTGAAAATGATCTTCTGCAACATCAATTTATTTATATTAATTTGAATCAATTAGACTTAGGAAAATAGCATAAAATACAGGAAGGAATTCCACGAGGGACTAAATGAAATATAAATTCATAATTTTTTTTTATACCTATAAAAATGCGGCCAGGTGCAGTGGCTCATGCCTGTAATCCCAGCACTTTGGGAAGCCGAGAGAGGAGGATCACGAAGTCAAGAGATCGAGACCATCCTGGCCAACATGGTGAAACCCTATGTCTACTAAAAGTACAGAAATTAGCTGGCTGTGGTAGCATGAGCCTTTAGTCTCAGCTACTCAGGAGACTAAGGCAGGAGAATTGCTTGAACCCAGAGGCAGAGGTTGCAGTGAGCCGAGATCGCTCCATTGTACTCCAGCCTGGAGAAAGAGGGAGACTCCGTCTCAAACAAAAAAAAAAAAAAATGCAAGGAGGTCAAATTTAGGGACTATTTTCTATTTGAAACTTTCCTTCTGTCTCTAAACAAGTTTAAAAGCTGCACCTCTACCTCTCAAATGCCCTTAATAGACAATGTAGTATAAATAGGGCCTACAACTCACTCGGTTTTATTCCTGTAGAAGATGAAAAGTTACTGTTCTGAGGCAGATTCTTTAACAAACTCAAATGGATTTGAGAAAGAAAATTGTTGATGCAAAGCTGTTTAATGAGTTCTGTTACTGTGAAGTGAAATCAATCCTCCTAAAGATCATTCACTGTAAGAGACAGAATGGAAACTTCCTAATGTCATAAATTGTTATACCGATATTTATAGCAAAGGCAACATAGAACTCTGGAGTTTGAATTAGTTTTTTTCTCTCCAAGAATACATTTTTAGTACTGGCTATTTGTTTCAACCTGGGAAGTTTGAGAAGTTATTTCTATTTGGGCTTTTTCTTAGCTTGACAGTTTAGGTAAGAAGTCTGTGTGTCTATGCCAGTAACATATCTCTTTGTGACAAGAATATGCATCATTCTTTGGCTAAGCAAAAGACAAAATTATTTTCTCAAGATAAGCAAAGATTATTGGAAGGCTGAAATTGCACATGATGAAAGTTCTACTCATAGATTTTGTTTGTCCATGACTTTCATTCTGTCCTTGCAAAGAAAAGACTAACTTGATATTTTCCATTAAATAATCACATTTTATATTTATAATTTACATTATTAAAATATGTTTTTAATCCTTTAAATACAGTTGAATTGATAACAAAGAGAAAAAAAATCATATCCAATAGTGTCAGTTCAGATTTTGTGAGTTAAGGATGAAATAAAACTACATAAATTTGTCCATGTCCCCATGAGTTTCTCAGTGTTTTGAGGTTTTTCTCAGATTCATTTACACATATGGAAAATGTTTTAATAACTTCGTAAGGGAGTCTCATTTGAAAGGATTTCATTTTATCCCTCAATGAAATGAAATCCTTTCAAATGCAACTTCCTTACAAGGTCTAGCCATAGTCTTTAATTATCTTAGCTGCATTTTCTCTAAAGCATCACCATCCAACTGGAATATACTGTGAACCACAAATGTGAACATGACATTTAAATAGTCTAGTGGCAACACTGAAAAAATAAAACAGGAAAATAATTGTAATATCATATCAAAATTTAATATTAGCATATTTAATATCTTTAATATAAAACAAGTATAATTAATTTTAATAAAATAATCTAACCAAATATAAATGTTAACTTTTCATCATGTAACCAACATAATAATTACTCATGACTTATTTTGTCTTCTTTAAAAGAGATTTGCAATTTTTATTTACAGATATTTCAGTTTACACTAGCCACATCTGAAGTACTCAGCGCCAAACATGGCTAGATAGACTATTGAACAGAGAAGTTCTATGGTACATTTTCTTATTAGGTAACTATTATTTAAGGAAATAGCATAAGAAATAAGATATTTTAAATGCTAGTTTAAAATTCTAATGACAAAGCCATGTTTTGTATCATATGTGTAAATAAAACAAAGTCAGATCTTTTAAATGAGTGTTTTCTTTGTATATAGAGACAGCTGTTGCTTTCTGTGGAATATTTCTGCTGAGGAAAGAACTGAGAAATGAGGAAAAGAAGGGCTTTGCCTGGGACAGTAGCAGAGAAAACTAAGAAAAAGGACGATCTAAAATGAGTTAAGAAAATTTGTACTTGGATCCTGGGCATCATAGATTATAAAAGAAGCATTTAATGAGAAAAATATTATAATATCTCAATGTATAGTAAATCAATAGTATCTTGTGGGACTACTGTCTGATACTAACTGAAACACGGTATTTGAGAGGTATATTTGTTTGATTTGAGTATGACTGTCTTCATCAGCAAGAATACCTTAGACAGTGTCTGTTATATTTGCTATTTTTTCTTCTATTCTTACCTTGTATGGGCTTATATTTGGCAAAAGCTGATTTTATAAGAAGAACCCCGTTTCTACTAAAAATACAAAAAATTAGCTGGGCGTAGTGGTGGGCGCCTGTAGTCCCAGCTACTCTGGAGGCTGAGGCAGGAGAATGGCGGAGCTTGCAGTGAACTGAGATTGTGCCACTGCACTCCAGCCTGGGTGACAGAGCGAGACTCCGTCTCAAAATAATAATAATAGAAAGAAAGAAAGAAAGAAAATCTATAAATTGCATTCATTGTTATGCCAAACTCTTCAGGTACAACTATCAAATACCAGCACTTTCCAGGGCAGCTCCTCTTCAGGATCTGATCATTCAACATTTTACCAGAATCGTTGGAATCTATGGAGCCACAATCTCTGTTGGACTCTCTGTTACTTTCCTCAAACCTGGCCAGAACCATAGCTAATCAAATAATAAGACATTATGACAAGAAAAGAAATACCCCTTACAAAGACAACCAAAAGAGTCAGCATCCAGTATTGTTAAAAACAATTCCAAGTGTAACCAAATGTTTTTACTATTCAATGTTGTTTTTTTAAAAAGTATTATTATTATATGTAAAATTTAAGTTTTACATTTGTATGGCAATAGTTTTTGCATTAAGCCAGAACTCACTATGTTTCCTGAAAATACTTACTAATGTACAGAACTTTTTTATTATAAAATAATGATTGGATTAGAATATATAACCTAATGACTTTCAAACATTTAATTTTATTATTTTCTAAAATGTTATTATTTTTGCCACCGATTATTCTGCCTTGGTGTACTGTCAATATAAGTTCTCAGCAAGTTGGTGGGGGGAGACAATTTTTTTAAAAAAACAAAGAGAAACTATTGACATGGCTCCTAGAAGTCTGTTACATCCAATTACTGCTTTGTAGTCACTTTGTTACTTCTTGTTTGCCTCAGTTTTATATTTCTTTTGTCTAGGAGGATGTATTTTTAAAATAAATATAGATAAAGATAAATATAAATTAAAATTCAGAAGCATAAAATGCATATGCACAGTCACTTATACAATAGGATGATTAAAAACGTGTTTTTATTACGGAACATAGGTAGCTGATACATCTAATACTTAAGATCTCACCTTTACTTCATTGATACCTGTCACTAAGATAAAAGGCATGTTATCTATTCCTAAGATCAATTTAAGTGATTTGAGATTCTGACTAACAGAATATGATTGATTGTCTGTAGAAAGGGATTGTGTTGCATCTGCACTAATGGGTACTCTACCTTGCCTGACATCTGTGAAAGGTAAAACACGGGCATATTCATTTGAAAGGAAGAGAGAAGTAGAATAGTTGGGGAATGAGTGGAGAATGAATATAGTGTCTCTGAAATGCAGATAGCTTTCTGGGGAATTAATCAATGAACAAGTTCATAAAAGAGAAAAAGGCACAGATGAATGAGGGTCTCTAGCAAAAACTGCAATTGGACAGGAGGTGCTGGCCCCTTAAAGGGTTTATTTAATAATCTAACTGACTATTTTCCATAGAGAAGTTATGGGTTTGCCAAATTGAATGAGATGACAAGGGGTAGTTGGATAGATGGATTCTAGACAATTCTAGAAACTTCTCTAGGTATTAAAAATGATTTTGAACTTGATTGCAAATTCTTATTTCCAAGTAAGTACTATTGTGTATTCTGTGAAAGTATAATTTTTACGTTGTTTTTGTTGCTGCTATTTCATGAGGGGAGGGGAGGAACTAATAATATAGGTTCTAATATAATTCTGAGGTACGTACCTTTTCACTAGCATTGACATTTCTAGTAACCTAGCCTTCAAAATTCCTCATACTCAGAGGTATATTCATAAGAGTATTTCTTGTGTAATTATTTACAATGAGCACAAATTGAAACAAAGTTCAGCAAATAAGGGAGTGGCTAAAGAATAGGTAGCTCTTTATAATAGAACACTATTCCACTTAAATGAAGCACATGTAGTATATGTTGAAAATTAACCAGTTTTCATCTTCTTTAAAAAGATAGATAAGTGATTGATTCATTAATTGATAGTGTATTTGGCCATTTTTTGCATTGCTATGAATAAATACCTGAGACTGGGTAATTTATAAATAAAAAATGTTTAATTGGCTCGTGGATCTGCAGGCTGTACAAGCATAACACTGGCATCTGCTGAGCTTCTGAGGAGGCCTCAGGGAGCTTTTACTCATGGTAGAAGGTGAAGGGGGAGGAGGCATGTCACATGGGAAAAGCAAGAGCAAGGGAGAATGGGGGAGGTACCACAATACTAAACAACTAAATCTCATGAGAACTGGCTTACTACCATGACGGCAGCACTAAACTAATGAGGGATCCATCTCCATGACCCAAACACCTCCCACCAGGTACCACCTCTAACACTGGAGATCACATTTCAACATGACATTTGAGTGGGGTCAAACATCCAAACTATATCTTTCTTCCCCTGACCTCCACACATCTCTTATGCTTCTCACATTGTTAAATACAATCATGCCTTCCGAATAGTCCGCCAAAGTCTTAACTCACTCCAGAGTTAATTCAGAAGTCCAAAGTTTAAAATCTCATCTGAGACAAGGCAAATCTTTTCTACCTATAAACCTGTAGAATAAAAATTAACTTATTTACTTACAAGATACAATGAGGTTATAGGAATTTGGTAAACATTCCCATTCCCAAATGGAGAAATCAGCCAAAAGAAAGGGGCTACAGGCCCCATGCAAGTGTAAAACTCAGCAGGATAGTTGTTATGTCTTAAAGCTCCCAAATACTCTCCTTTGATGAAATGTCCCACATACAGGGCACACAGCTGCAAGAGGTGGGCAACCAGGGCTTTGGAAAGCATTGCTCCTGCGTCTTTTCTGCACTGAAGTTTCAAGCTGCTCTTGCCACCACCTGTCTGGAGTCTGGAGGATGGCGGCTGCCTTCCCACAGCTCCACTAGGCAGTGTCCAAGCTGGGACTCTGTGAGGGAGTCCCAACCTCACATTTCCCCACAGCACTACCCTGGTAGAGTTTCTCTGTGAGGGCTCTGCCCCTACAGCAGGCTTCTGCCTGGTTACCCAGCCTCTCTCATACTTTGTCTGAAATTCAGGATGAGGTTGCCAAACCTTCACTCTTGCCCTGTGCATGCCTGCAGGCTTAATACTACGTGGAAGTCACCAAGGCTTCTGGTGGCTTATGCTCTCTGGAGTGGCCCAATCTGTACTGTGAGGCCTCTGAGTGGTGACTGGAACCACAACAGCCATTATGTTAGCAGGAGCCTCCTGGGGTAACACTAGGCAGTAGCACTCTGGGCCAATTCCCACATCACCAAAACCATTCAGCACCCCCTGGACCTCTGATGGGAGGTGCTGCCTAGAAGATCTCTGAATGCCTTGGAGGCCTTTTTCTCATTTTCTTGGCTATTGGCACTTGACTCCCTTTTAGTTAGGCAAATTTCTTTAGTAAGTGATTGCTGCACAGCCTGCTTGAATTCTTCTCCTAAAAATGGGCTTTTTGTTTCTATCCCACAGGCAGGCTGCACATTTTCCAAATTTTTATGCCCTGCTTCCCTTTTAAATATAACTTCCAAATTTAAGTCATTTCTTTGCTCCTGCATTTGAAGCTGGCTGTTAGAAGCAGCCAGACAACTTCTTGAATGCTATGCTGCTTGGAAATTTCTTCTGCCAGATACACTAAATCATCTCTCTGAAGTTCAAACTTCCACAGATCCTTAGGGCATGAACACAATCCAGCCAAGATATTTGCTAAGGCATAACACACATGACATTTGCTCCAGTTCCCAATAAGTTCCTCATTTCCATCTGAAACCTCAGCAGCCTGGACTTCACTGTCCATATCACTGTAATGTAAATGGGGAGCCGAGCAAGAAGACACGAGGCAGATGAGAACAAAGGTATCCTTTATTGGGCTCGCGGGCGAGGTTCACTGGTCCTTTAGGGGGAGGGCCGAGGAAGTTGTGCTCGGGGCGCGTATCGGGGGCCTTTTATAGGGTGAAATAGGCAGAGTTTGCAGGTTTTAGTTTTCCTGAGTGAGGTTTTGATTTCTGGGGAATGACGTGTCCAGGAGCTTGCGCAGAGGGGGAGTTCTTTGGCGGGCGTGGGCTTTTTTCACACACTGAGAGTCTTAGCAGGAAGTGAAGGGCAGGAAGTCCTAACAAAGGGCCTGCCATGCCGGGTGATACTGCCATGTTGGGTCTAGATTCCTGCCTAACATTCTGACTTCTTTCTAATAAGAAAAAGGGGTGAGGTGTTCATCTGGCTGCTTCCTGCTGGTATAGGTCATTGTGGGGTCCTTCAGAGGTCGGAACTTGGATATAGGGATGGAGTAGCATCTGATTGACAGTGACCCAGGAGACTTCTTTCATGTGGTCCTGGATGAAGCAGAGGACACAGAGAGCTATGAGTAGCAAGAAGCCAATGATTAGTAAGGGGCTTAGAAAGGGTAGGACCTAACCGGCCATAGACGACTGCCACCACCTAAGTGAGGGCCCTGATCCGGGGTTTCTCTGGTGGAGTCTTGGGGACCGAAAACCAGGAGTGAGGTATCAGCCTGGCAGGGTTTATTAGGTGAGAGGAGAAGAAAGAGGAGCACGAGGTGTGAGGAAGGGTTGGGCCAGAGGTGAACTGAGGCCTTTAGCTTGGAGAGGAGGTCTCGTCCTAACAAGGGGACTGGACCTGAAGGAATGATAAGAAATGAGTGCGAGAAGAGGGAGCCATCCAGGCGGCAAGACAGAGGAGGAGTCTGGCAGTCGGTGGAGGGAGTGCCATCAATTCCTATGACCATGACAGTGGAGGGATGGCTGGGGCCACTGGAGGAAGGCAAAACAGAGTAGGTAGCCTCCTGTGTCCATAAGGAAGGATATGGACTTACCCACTGCCTGGAGCGTAACCCTGGGGTCAGTGAGAGTAGGAGAGACTTTCCACCCTGGGCCTCCACAGTGGGAGGGATTTTCCAGCCTGGGCCTCCACAGTAAGAAGGATTTTCCAGCCTGGACCTTTTAATTTTCATCGGTGTCGAGGAGCTGGCATGTGCCTCCAGTACCCGGAGGAGGGTCGTCACGTGGAGGCGTAGCGACCGTCCTCAGGTTGGGGCAGTCCGACTTCCAGTGGTCCATCTGCTGACAGCTTGGACAGGGGCAAGTTGGCTCCTCAGGGTTGGGGCACTGCCTGGCCCAGTGGCCTTTGTTGTCCCACTTGAAGCAGGCACCAGGTGGTGCTTGGGGAATACCTCCTCTCGGAGAGCTCCTGGAGCCGGCCGGCCTCAGGGCTGCTACCAAGGCCTGGGTTTGGAGGTCTACCTTCTGTTTTAGCCTCACCTGTCACTGAGCCTCAGCGGCTTCCTCCCTGGAGTTGTAGACCCTGAAGGCCAGTTTGACTAAATCCTGGATGAGAGTTTGAGGGCCGTCCTCCACCATTTTTAATTTTTTTCGGATATCCGGAGCCCATTGAGAAATAAAGTACATAGCTAAGATGGTTCCTTCTGCGGGGGAGCAGGTGGGTGTGGCTGATGTGAAGGAGGAAAACTGCCGTGAGGGATAGAAGTTGGAAGCCAGCTGCATTTTTAGCTAACTTATCAGCATAAGCATTGTCCTGAGCGATGGGATCTGATGCCTTTTGATGGCTGCTTTTTTAGCTTCCTTATCAGCTTAAGCATTGTCTTGAACAAAGGTTGGGGGAAGAAAAATAGATTTTAGAAGTTATGAGAACTGTAGAGAGTTGAGCATAGTTTGTGATTTTTAGGGCCTCTAACAGTATTAAAGCAGTGGCAGCCACTGCGCGCAGACATGAAGGCTAGGCTAAAACAGTAAGGTCGTTTGGACAGAAAGGCTATAGGATGCGGTCCTAGCTTTTGTGTCAGAATTCTGTCCACACTAACTATGCCTAGGAAGGAAAGGAGTTGTTTTGTAGAAGGGATAGAGGTTTGAGGGATTAGCTGAACACGATCAGCAGGGAGAGTAATTTTGTATTTATGAGAATTATGCCGAGACAGGTAACAAATGAGGAAGAAATTTGGGCTTGACTGAAGTAATGGGGGGCTGTCTGTGAAGCCTTGTGGCAGTATAGCCTAGGTAGTTTGCTGAGCCTGATGGGTGTCAGAGTCAGTCTAAGTGAAAGCAAAAGATAGGCTGGGATGAAGGGTGTAAAGGAATAGTAAAGAAAGCATGTTTGAGATCTAGAATAGAATAATGGGTTGTGGAGGGAGGTATTGAGGATAGGAGAGTATATGGGTTTGGCACCATGAGGTGGATAGGCAAAACAATTTGGTTGGCAAGGTGCAGATCTTGAACTAACCTGTAAGCCTTGTCTGGTTTTAGGACAGGTAAAATGGGGGAATTGAAAGGAGAAGTTATAGGTTTTAAAAGCCCATGCTGTAGCAGGCGAGTGATAACAGGCTTTAATCCTTTTAAAGCGTGCTGCAGGATGGGATATTGGCATTGAGTGGGGTAAGGGTGATTAGGTTTTAATGAGATGGTGAGGGATGCATGATCAGTCACCAAGGAGGGAGTAGAGGTGTCCTATACTTGTAGGTTAAGGTTGGGGGGTATGAGGGGAGGATGTGAAGAAGGCTTTGAACTGGGGGAAAAGGTAGCAATGAGGTATGGCTGTAGCCTAGGAATAGACAGGGAAGCAGATAATTTAGTTAAAATGTCTTGGTCTAATAAGGGAACTGAGCAGGTGGGGATAAGTAAAAAAGAATGCATAAAAGAATGTTGTCCAAGTTGGCACCAGAGTTGGGTAGTTTTAAGAGGTTTAGAAGCCTGACCGTCAACACCCACAACAGTTATGGAGGCAAGGGAAACAGGCCCTTGAAAAGAAGGTAATGTGGAGTGAGTAGCCTCCGTATTGATTAAGAAGGGGACAGACTTACCCTCCACTGTAAGAGTTACCCAAAGCATCTGTGATGATCCAGGAGGCTTCCGAGGTGATGGGGCAGCGTCAGTCTTCATCTGCTAAGCAGAGAAGATCTGGGAAGAAGTCAGTCAGAGAGCCTTGGGCCAGAGCTCCAGGGGCCCTGGGAGTGGCTGCCGGGTGAGTTGGACAGTCTGATTTCCAGTGGGGTCCCGCACAGATGGGACATGGCTTAGGAGGAATCCCGGGCTGCGGGCATTCCTTGGCCCAGTGGCCAGCTTTCCGTCACTTGTAGCAAGCTCCTTGGGGAGTAGGTTCTGGAGGAACCCCTGGCAGCTGCGGTTCAGGCGTTTGGGGTTGTGTGCTGGAGATGTGGCTGGGGTTTGTCTCACAGTGGAGGCAAGGAATTGCAACTCAGAAATAAGTTGCTACTCGGCTGCCTCTACTCTATTATTGTACTCCTTGAAGGCGAGGTTCATTAAGTCCTGTTGTGGGGTTTGAGGGCTGGAATTTAATTTTTGGAGCTTTATTTAATGTCAGAAGCAGATTGGGTAATAAAATAAAATGCATATTGAGAATAAGTCAGCCTTCTGACCTTTGAGGGTCTAGGGCTGAAAAGTGTCTCAGGGTTGCTGCTAAACGGGCCATGAACTGGGCTAAGTTTTTCATATTTGATGAAAAAGAGCCTAAACGCTAACTGATGTGGGAGAGATCAGATAAAGAATAAGCAACATTAACCTTGACTGTGCCTTTAGCTCTAGCCACTTTTTTAAGAGGAAACTGCTGGGCAGGTGGGGGAGGGCTAGTCGTGGAATGAAACTAAGCCAGACTGGGTGTGAGGAGGGGAGTGATAAAAAGATACAGGGTAGGGGAGCAGAGGCTGAGGAAAAATTGGGACCTAGCTCGGCCTGGTGAGGAGGGAAGAGGTCAGATGGGTCTGTAGAAAAGGAAGATTAGAAAGACTCAGTGACGCTTGGGGTTGGGACTGAGGGGACAGGCGGGAGGGAAAGAAGGAAGATTTGGGACAAGTTGCATTGGGAACAGAGACTAGGGAGGGACTGATGTGTAAAAGAATGCCTGGACGTCAGGCACCTCAGACCATTTGCCCACTTTATGACAAGAATTATTTAGCTCTTGTAGGATGGAAAATATCGAAAGTACCGTTTTCTGGCTATTTGGAGTCACGGCACCAAAATGTCATGCACGCCCGTGTGAAGAGACCACCAAACAGGCTTTGTGTGAGCAACATAGCTGTTTATTTCACCTGGGTGCACGCGAAACGAGAGTCAGCAAAGGGATATAAGTGTGGGGCTGTTGGAAGAAACATTTGTCGTATTGAATGATTGGTGATGGCCTGGATGCGGTTTTGTATGAATTAAAAAACTAAACAGAAGACACAAGGTCTGAATAAGAAAAGGAGAGAAAACAGGTATTAAAGGACTAAGAATTGGGAGGACCTAGGACATCTAATTAGAGAGTGCTTAAGGAGGCTCAGCATAGCCTTGCTAGCAAAGATTATTTACTTTAACAGGGAATTTAGAATGGCGGTTTGGGATAGCACTAGGAGATATCAGCTGTGATGGCTTGGAGAAACAGTGTAAACTAGCAGTGTAAACATGAGCAGGGCATTTATGAGTAGTTGAGAATGGTGAATAGGAGTATGACTAGACAGAAGACAGTAGGGATGAAAGTTTTTTTGGGGTGCAGTCTAAGTTGGTCCCACAGGAGCTCAAATGGGCTGTAACCTGTGGCATTCCGAGGACAGGTCTGAATTCTGAGAAAGGAAAGTGGTTAAAGTGTTGTCTAGTCTTTTTTAAGTTGGTGACTGAGCTTGGTGAGGTGTGTTTTTAGAAGACCATTAGTCCATTCTACCTTTCCTGAAGATTGATGACGGTAAAGGATATAAAGGTTTTACTGAATACTGAGAGCCTGAGAAACCGCTTGGGTGATTTGACTATTAAAGGCTGGTCCGTTATCAGACTGTATAGAGGTAGGAAGGCCAAACTGAGGAATTATGTCTGACAGAAGGGAAGGAATGACCGCAGTGGCCTTCTCAGACCCTGTGGGAAAGGCCTCTGCCCATCCAGTGAAAGTGTCTACCCAGACTAAGAGATATTTTAGTTTTCTGACTTGGGGCATGTGAGTAAAGTCAATTTGCCAGTCCTGGGCAGGGTCTAATCCTCGAGCTTGATGTGTAGGAAAGGGAAGGGGCCAGAACAATCCCTGAGGGGCAGTAGAATAGCAGATGGAACACTGAGAAGTGATCTCCTTTAGGACAGATTTCCATGATGGAAAGGAAATGAGAGATTCTAAGAGACGGGCTAGCGGCTTGTAACATGGAAGAGGTTATGAAATGATGACAGAATAGAATGGGCCTGTGAGGCTGGAAGGAGATAATTTCCTTGGTCTAAGAACTATTTGCCTTGTGTGCGAAGAGATTGATAGGTGGAAGTTTCAGCGGGGGACCAAGGGGGTGCAGGGAAAGAGTATCAGGAGGCTCAGAGAAAGAGGGAGAATTGTCCCTCTCCTTGCTTGAGGGAGGAGATTTCACGAGCAAGACCTGGGCCAATGAAGGTCAGGCGCAGACCTCTGGGTGGGAACGCAAGTCCTAAAAGGCCTGAACATAGGGTACCTTGGACCATTTGCTTAGTCTCTTGCAGAAGTTGGTCAGATCGGTGAGAATGTTAAAGTCTAGAGTGCCCTCTGCAGGCCACTGAGACTGATTATCTAATTTATACTGCGGCCATGCCACTGTGCAGAAGGAAATAAGCCGCTTTCGCTTTAGGTCTTGGCTGAGACCTAAAGTCTGGAAATTAGCCAAGAGGCACCCCAGAGGGGATTTTGGGTCTGATTTGGACTGGGCAGCCCCCATGGTCCTGAGGCAGGCAGTCCAGAGGCAACGGGAGTGTGCTCCCACTGCCACGTGGAATGTGGGGTACGGTGGCTTCAGGGGAGGTTGGACATCTCCTAGTCCCCAGTGCCCGGGTCACAAGTGACGGATGGGGGAGCCCTGATGCGGCCACGTGTGCATTTCGCGCAGGGATTCCCGGAGCCTGCAGGATGGGGGAAACCTTAACCAGCAGTGATCGAATTGACTCTCGGATTTGGTGAAACAGCTCCCAGCTCGGAGAGGAGGTCCTGGCTCCGGGAGAGGAGAGCCTGCCCGAACTGTCAGGGGTCTGGGGAGGGGTCTCCTCCCGGGTTTCAGCACCAATGTAATGTAAATAGAGAGCCGAGCAATACACGAGGCAGAAGAGAATAAAGGTATCCTTTATTGGGCTCGCAGGGGAGGTTCACCGGTCCTCTAGAGGGAGGGCCCAGGAAGTCGCGCTCGGGGCAGGTATGGGGGCCTTTTATAGGGCGAGGTAGGCGGGGTTTGTAGGTTTCAGTTTTCCTGAGTTAGGTTTTGATTTCTGAGGAATGAAATGTCTAGGAGCTTGGCGGGGTGTGGGCTTTTTTCCTGTGCTGAGAGTCTTTGCAGGAAGTGAAGGGCGGGAAGTCCTAACAAAGGGCCTGCCATGCCGGGTGATACCGCCATGTTGGGTCTAGATTCCTGCCTAACAATCACTCTCAGAATTTTGATCACCACTATTTAACCAGTCTCTGTGAACTTCTAAACTTTCCCTCATCTTCCCATCTTATTCTGAACCCTCCACACTGTTCCAGCCTCAGCCCATTAACCAGTTCCAAAGCTGCTTCCACATTTTCAGGTATTTTTATAACAATGCCCTATGCCTTGGTACCAATTTTCTGTATTGGGCTGTTCTTGCTTTGCTATCAGAAATACCTGAGACTGGGTAATTTATAAAGAAAAGAGGTTTCATTGGTTCATGGTTCTACAGGTTGTACAGGCATAGTGCTCGCATTTGCTTGGCTTCTAGGGAGACCTCAGGCAGCTTTTACTCGTGGCAGAAGGCAAAGCAGGAGCTTGCACCACACATGGTGTGAACAGGAGCAAAGGAGAGGTAGGGGAGGTGCCAAACACTTTAAACAACTGCATCTTGCAAGGACAGCACCAAGCCATGAGGAATCTATTCAGATGACTGAAATCCCTCCTACCAGGCCCCACTTCCCACATTGGTGATTTTAGAAATGCTTGTTTCCCAGTACCATAAAGAAATAGCACTTGAGCATACATTTAATTTCCTCAGCAAGTCCATTTTTACTTTCTGCAGAAAGGGTACACTCACCAGCAGTTTTGCCACGAGAGTATATTGGACAAAGGAGATAGGGTTATTTATAACCTGATATGTCCCCTCTACTTCTGTGTCCAGTTTTTATTGGCTGGAATGGGACTTTATATTTAGATGGGGAGGAAAGTATCTTTGAAGAGAAACCTCTATTTTACTTTTTACTGTGATTACATTTCTACATGAGATTTGGGTAGCAACAAATACTCAGATTATATCAGGTAGCTATGTAAGAAAAATAAAGGGAAAAACAAAAAGAATTGAAGAAATATACAGAAGGAAGAAAAATAGAAACACATAAAAAAGAAATACAAATGATTAACTGTAATTATTTTAGTTAATAAAATTTTAGTAAATAAAGGAGGGCATTTTGTAGAGTTTTTTGCTTTATACATGTAAGGAATTTTTTTTTCCTAAGCTTTTCTTACTACTCTTAAAGTATATTAAATAAAAAGAAAAAAATAAAAATTGTATACGTGCATCTGCTTTTCTTATTTGGAGGCTACTGTAATGTTTAAGCTGCATTTTATTTATTAATATACTCCTCATGTGAGAAAGGAGGCTCACAGAGCTATGTAAAATTCAACAAGTTAGCATTAATAAAATGTTTTGGAAAAATAAATGACATGGTAATATGTGATCTTAAAATAGAGTAGTAATGAGGTTTAAAAATATACAACATAATGTCCAAAAATGGGATTCCATTATGTCTGGCATATAAGAAGAACTCAAAAGAAGAAGGATTTATTTTATGCGCTTAGTAATAAAAGCTGATTGATGTATTCTAGAGACAATACCCAGAGTGTCCTCAGGACTTTAAAAATCTCATGTGTATTTTACAATGAAAATGAACATTAAGTAAATGGCTTATATGTCCCTTCCCCAGCATTTAATCTTGTCTAGAACCTTCGTTTGGTTCACTTTGTCAGTAAAACACATGGAAACATAACCTTCTCCTCAACAAAGGCAACAATTAAGAATTAAGTTGGAAATGTTGACAGTGTAAGGTAGATATGGGACAAATATTTATTAACAGTCATACAGAATCTTGAATGACACTTGGGGTCATCACACTCTGTCGAAAAAGTAATGTCTATAGTAGCATGTGCAGTTCTTGTTTTCATTATCTAAAAATGTATATGAACAACCTGGAGCATGTTTAGAGGAGTGTAACTGGAAGTGCAAAGACATTTTTTATGGCTAGGGCTAAAAGAAAGCATTTCATTTTGGAGGCCTTCAAAAAAGAGCAGGGACACACGGTCTGTGTGGTATTCTTTTGCAAATACCTGAAACCACTAGTTGGGAAATAAAATAAATGAATTAATAAACTAGGAACTGTAGTTTGAGGTTAGATGGAAGTTGATTTGGAACTGATTTAAGATTTTTTAATGAGCAAATCTGTCCATTGATGAAATTAATTGTCACACAAATTGATGTTTGCTATTAATATTTAGCTTTAACTAAATGAATACAAGGTCAATGCTCAAATATTGGAAATATTCCTGGACTAGACAATTCTAAGATTGCTACAATGCTGCCAGATCCACAGTTGGACTTTCTTTAATTCTTATTCAATAATTAATGGATATGAAATTAATCTTCATAATGTAACATTATGAAGCACAGAAACATAAAAACAGGCTTATTTTATCTGTGAATGGATTATAGAGGAAAATGAGATTTAACATCTAAAACATTGGATAATATTAATATTGAGGCTCCTTTACATCTCGATAGATTTTTAAAGTCTTTGTCCATCAAAATATTCAAGTATTTTTGGAATTCAGCTATGTACCAGAAATAAAGTAGATGAGGTAATACAAACAAATGATTTGATATATTTCAGGAGAAAAAATTAGAAAATGTTACTCCTTTTACATCACATATAAAGAAACAACTAAATTGATAATCTCAGGTTTTTGCATTGTATTGAACTTTCTACCCAAAAGCCTCGGGCAGTACTTTTTCAAGAATGGTGTTCTTCTCGTATTTGACTTTAATAAAGACAGCACATCGCCAGCGTCCATAAAATGGTAGATGAGCAAATTGCTCTGTGTTTTACTGCTCACTCGACTCCTACATTCATAGTATTTGACAAGTAGGCCTTAAATGAGAACACTTTTTTTTTTTTTTTTTTTTTTTCGGAGAGGGCAGTTACTCTATAATCTTAAATGAAACATATTGGAGTAAGGTGGCATAAATTTCCCTCCTCATTTATTAAGATCAAATCTGCATGCAGTACTCTGCCAGACATGTTATATTAGGTTGGTTAAACAGATATGATCCTAGCTTCTTAAGAGAATAAAAATCAAACGATATCAACGTAGAGACCCAGAGTTATTATTCATGACAATGCACTGTGATTCTTCATGAACTGATACATCTCACAAAAGTGAAGGAATCCAGGAATTCTGTGATAAATATGAGCCAACTTGTCTTGACCAGAGATCTAAGGATTGAAAACAGTCATGAGAGGCTTTCAAGAGTCTGGAGGACAAGTCCATGACTGTAAGAAACAAGCAGTACTATTAACTGAGCATCAGTTTGAGTAACAAGGAGTAGACAACGAAGTGAAAGGACCGAAGGATACAATGTTGGTGCCTATAGTGGCATAAAATAACCACATAATGCAATCAGGAATCCCAACAGAAACTCCTGCATGTTACTAGGTCAGGATGTAGATGAGGAAAAAAATAAACATGGACTGCAAGCATGAATTCTGATACTGCAGTGGTATAGAGATAGCACTACCTACAACATTCTGCCTAAAGCCAATGATCTCTGAGTGGGAACTGACAAAAAAGCACATGTCTCTTTAGAGCTTTAGGAATGAGAATCTAAAAGAATTTCTCACATCTCTGCAAGCCCTCCTGGGGTCTCCATTGTGCTAATCATATTCAGTGCTGGTCTCCAACACGTATAGAGGTCTAACCAGATCACTTTTCTTGTGTTTATGGACCAGCTTGCCCCAAATGCACACACTTTGGATATCACCCTTCCATTCTAGGCCCAATATTGTCCGTTCACTCCCCTTGGATCTGAATTTAAAAGTAGAACAAGCAGGCACTTGCATCTGCCTAAATTTTCATGTGAACTACATTTTGAACACTAGTGTTCTGAATCTTCATTTCTACAAGATATCTTTAAAGTGGGATTTGGAATTCGATTAGAATAACATCAGAATTATTGATAGTAAGTCAAATAAGCTGCTTTCCAAGGGAAGCAGGAAATCTGTATACTTTTTTCTGATAAAAATCATGCCATTAAACATAGTAAGCAAAGCTCTATAAATTACCCATACTCCAGATAGAAAAGCAAACCAAACACAATTACCCCAAAAAAGGGATTTCAAATTATATAGCCAACATTTGTTCTCAATTTTTCTACCCTGGGACTTTTGTTATCTATTAGTTGCCTTCCTTAGAAAGCATCAAGTTTATGGATAAGTACACTTAATTATGTTAGCAGGAATGCTATTCACGACAGACCTCGACAGTTGACTCATACTTTATGTAAGCTATTATGAGCTTGGCTAAAATCTGAAAGAAAGATGATACAATTTATTTTAGGAAATACTTCTTAAAATTAAAGATTTCAAATGTGGGAGATATTCATTAAAAGATAGAATTGGTTTTGCTCTCGTTGGTTCTGCTTGTTTGGCTACTGTCTAGCTGTATGAGGGACTTGAGGAAAGCCATTCATACTAAGGTGAGTTTAGTTTTTTCATCTGTGACATTAAAGAATTAGACATGATCATATAAAGGGACCATTTCCTTCTGTTATACTATAGATTGCTATTGATACACAAAATAATTAGTCAATTCAAGTTCAATTTTGTTAACCTGAATTACTTCTGAGAAATTCTTGTTTAAAATCCATAGGCAATTTTGTGTGTGTGTGTGTGTGTGTGTGTGTGTGTCTTTTAGCTCAGTAGTTATCAATAAGGCAATGTTGCCTTTCAGCAGACATGAAACAATGAGACATTACTGATTGTCACAAATATGGGAGAGCTACTGTTATTTAGTGGGTAGAGACTACAAATGCTGCTGAACATCTTTTATGCACAGGAAAGCCCTCCCTTAACAAATAATTATTTGGTCCAAAATGTCAGTAGTGCCAAGATTGAGAAGTCGTGCAACTGGTTGTTGTCCAGATTGATGGCCTACCGCATCCTTCATGATATAGTGATCCAAGTGCCTTGTCATCTAAACCAAACAGAGCAGAATCTCCCACTCTCCCTGCCATGAGCAAAGGGATTCTGTTTTCTGTCAGACAGTAAGGATTGGAGACCATATTTGCTCTTGTGCTTGAGAGGCCACATCGTTATTGCGTTAACAGTCATAGCTGGAGAATTCAGTCTGTGTATTTATTTTATTAGTGTTATTTTCCCTTTATCCTTATGTAACAATTTTTATAAATGTTTCATGGGCTATGAAAGAAGGACATTTTTCATTTTCATGCCACTGCATTGGCAATGTAAAAATATAATCAATATTATGGATTGTGATTTAGGTGGGTGTTGTATATATTTACAGCCAATTAAAAACCTCTGAAGAGATTTTCAGTGATTTCATTAATTTCTGTTATCTTAATAATTCTCTGTTCAGGCAGGACTACTTTAGCTATTTGTGTGTATGTGTGTTTCCTACTTTAGCTATTTGTGTGTATGTGTGTATATGTATGTGTGTATAAATACATATACACGTGTGTGTGCATATACATATAAAGTCAAAGGCATATCTATATCTAAACAAAATATTCTGTTCTCATCATGTAATTAATCCCACAAGCAAGATGCCATTCTCTGTGTGACACAGTTTTTTTTTTTTCTAGTGAGATTTCGCATTCACTAAATGTTTAATACTCTCTTGATTTCACTTTATAAATAGAACATCAGGCTCACATATGGCTGCTCTCTACACTAGAACTACCCTCAGGCATGCACAAATTGAATACACTCAGTATTTTTCTCCTATTTCTTTAAGAACTCCGTTTATTTTCTTAAGCTTTTGAAACAACAGGGCTGATGTTTTCTATAATGAAGTTAGCTAAATGAGCTTCTTATTTAAATTTATTTAATAAGATTCATTCTTCATGTGTCATTCAGGTATCATGATTTCCATGCTCAAATACAAATTCAAATTTTTGTTTTATGAGATTTTCTACACTTCTGGAGACTTGAATTCCGGTCTGACTCTAACAGTCATTATCTATTTATCTTTAAATAAATAACTTCTGTACACTGTGGATACATTGATCATAGCTTCCTGCTCAATTTGCCCCAGAGATAGGCTCAGGTAGTAAATATTAAGAGCTTCTGAAAAATATCAATTACTATACATATATGAGTAATGATGATAGTATAATTTACACATTAGACAGCCCAGCAAAAGCAACAAAAGTAAATTAAATAGGGGAAAAAAGATGCTGTAGTATGAAATTTTCTGGATAATTTTAGTTTGATATTATGTTGTTAATTTATAATTGAGAATTTGATAAATTAGTTCAATCTCCATCACCAACCATCTGAAACATTGGCTGATATCGTGGCCAGGTAAATTGTGTCCTTTTTTATTAAATGCAGTTGACTGAACATTTACTTATCAGACATTGAATGGGGTCCTGGCAATACTTGGATGAATCAGATTGTTTCCACATCCTTGAGAAGCTGCCAGTGCAGGCAAAATAGGGTAAGAGCTGTAATAATAAACACTGCATGGCATAGATTGGAGCAAATGGAAGCACTAACGAACTCTTCTTATTTTAAAAAAATAATTTTCATTTTTTTACTGATACGTAGTATTGTACATATTTTGAAGGTACATGTGATAGTTTGATACATGTATACAAGATTTAATGATCCAATTAGAGAAATTGGGATATTTATCACCTCAAACTTGTATCTTTTCTTGGTGTTTGGAATGTTTCAGTTCTCTTCTTGCTTTTTTGAAATATATTTTAAAATATTAATTATCGTCCATCTACTGTACTATCAATCACTAGAATTTATTCCTTCTAATGGCATTTTTGTCACCATTAACCAACTTCTCTTCATCCCTCCCTCCACAGTAGCTTTCCCAGCCTCTGATAACCACCGTTCTACCCTCTATCTCCATGAGATCCACTTTTTTAACTTCCACATGAGTGAGAAAATGCAATATTTGTACTTCTGTGACTAGTTTATTTCACTTAACATAATGACTTCTAGTTCCATCCATGTTTCTGCAAATGACAAAATTTTATTCTTTTTTATTGCTGAATAATATTTCTACACACACACACACACACACACACACATATATGTATCACATTTCTTTATTCATTCATCTGTTATTCCATATCTTGGCTATTGTGTATAGTGCTGTAATAAACCTAAGAGTGTAGATATCTCTTCGACATGCTGATTTCCTTTCTTGGGCTATGTACCCAGCAGTTTGATTGAATAATATGGTAGTTTTATTTTTAGTTTTCTGGGGAAGGAACACTATATTGTTTGTTTTTCATAGTGACTGTACTAATGTACATTCCTACCAACAGTGTGCAACAGTGTGTGAGAGTTACCCTTTCTCCACATCCTCATTAGCATTCATAATTTTAGTCTATTTGATAACAGCTCTTAACTGTGATGAGATGGTTTGATTCTAATTTCTCTGATGATTGGTGATGTTCATGTTCAACATCTTTTCATATGCCTGTTGACCATCTTTATGTCTTCTTTTGAGAAATGTCTATTAGGGTCTTTTGCCAATTTTTAATTGGATTTTTTTTTTTTTTTTTTTTTTGCTACTGAGTTGTTTTAGTTCCTTATATATTCTGATTATTAATGCCTTGTTGTTTGGATAATTTGCAAATATAATCAAATTCTGTTGGCTGGCTCTTTACTTTGTTGATTTGTTTCCTTTGCTCTGCAGAAGCTTTTTAATTTGATGTAATCCTACTTGTCTATTGTTGCTTTGCTTTCGTTGCCTATCTTAACACAAAAAATTTTTGCCCAGATTAATGTCCTGAAGAATTTCCCCAATGTTTTCTTCTAGTAGTTTCTTATGTTCATGTCTTACATTTAAGTCTACAATCCATATTGAGTTGATTTTGTGTATGGTGAGAGATAGGGGTCAAATTTCATTCTTCTGCATATGTATATCCCATTTTTCCCAGCACCATTTATTAAGGAGCGTGTCCTTTCCCCAATACATGTTCCTGGCACCTGTCTAGTGGAATTTTTTAAATTTTTCTCTAAGTAAAAGCATTTGGACAGATGTTATTGGGAGTGGTAGTATTCTTTTGTTTACAAAACAACTCTGTTCATAGTGGAAATGTTAGGCCAAAAGGGTGAAAAATATTTTGCAGAGATATCAGTAAAAGTCTATCGCAATGCAAAATAATGTATTGGGTATGGAATAGTGATAAAAATCTTTGTAATCTTAGTTAAGAAGTGATCATTCTACAAATAGTAACATGTTGAACATATACCGTGTTCTTTCCTCTGTGTTTGGCATCTCATATAAACTAAGTGCATTAGATAAAATTTGGTTTAATTTCTCCCTACAAATTTAGTTGTTAGAGTTTAGGATTTTGGATGTCATTAACTCTTTTAACTCTAGAGACAAGTAAATTGCAAATAGATTATTTTGTTTTTAAAATTTTGAGGTATTGAAGACAACTGAGAAGTGTCATATTAAAATGCCTAAATGACATAATTTAAAGATTAAATTATTGAGATTAAGTGTTAGGGTATAGGTCTCATTTAGAAAATACCTGATTTTTTATCATTGAATTCTTAAGCACACTCATTAGAACTCAAATATTAGACATAATCAATCTACCACTTTTAAACATTATTTATTGAGGCCCATTTAGAATCTTGGCACAGTATGATGCTGGATGTTACAGAGAATAGGGTGGGTATTGAAAAACAACATAATGAAAAATAGTACAGGAACAAACACTTGGGAGTTTTAAAAATATGGAAAGCTACTGGTCTAATATGAAGTTTTCTTTTTCTGGTTCTTTAAGATCATTCAGTTTACGTGTACAACTACATTTTGAGGTAGAAATTGGGAGATATATATATATATATATATATATATATATATATATGAAGCATTTTAAACTGAACCATCTTTAGTTTAATTAACAATTTATTCTACCCCAATAATTAGCAATTTATTCTACCCCAATAATAATTAACATTCTAGCCTACCAATAGTAAATTGAAAATTGTGGTCTAATAGTATATAAGATAATGCAATTTCACAAAGTATGAGATACAGTATTTCTCAAAAAGAAGCATATAGTCTCATCAATAAGTAATCACCTGACTGTGTGATGTTAAATCAGAGTGTCATTTATTGATAATTACATACCAAGGAAATGCAGCATTTTAGAGTCACAAGAGAATTCCAAATCATCTAATCTGGACTCTTACATGATTTCATGGAAAAGATGTTTGAATTAATTCAAAATAATGGATAATAGGGTGAAGATATTCCCTAATATCAGCGAGGAGATTTCTACTGAATTAACCCTCTTCTAGTGGATAGCTCAAGCAGCAACCTTTTTTATACATATATATCAACCCTTGATTATAACCTCTTATGCAAGTTTTCAGCATTAGAGAAGAAACATATTTGCCTATTTCTACATTCATAGAGAGGATCGAAATTGACCCAGTGCTCCATCTCATCTCATGCCATTCAAATCATTCTGATCATGACATAGATTCAGAAAAGGAGTCTACGAAGCTGAAGTGGAGTGAAAATGATTAAAAGAGGAACTTGCTTAGAAGTGGTTTAAGTTAAGTGTGTTACTCAATGTTGATAAGCACAACTTTAGTATCAACTAAGTTATTTATAATTCCACAGATAAACATCTATGTGATGCTTTGAAAATTGAAAAATGATGCTGGAAAGGAAAACAGGTGGCAACTGAAATATTCATAATCCAATGTCCCTTTACCTTAATCATGTAGTAAACAACAGCTTGCAGTACAGTGTGTGAATTATATGAAGAATATGACTAAACATTGATGTTCATCTAGTAGAAAATAGATGTGAATTTTGAAAGTGATAAACGACTGCCTTGGTGGTATTGTAAGAGCTGTCACCAAAAATGAACAAAAATGATACAGTGTTTTATTGTGTCTAGATTTTTATGCAAACACAATATAATTTCTTTTGTAACATGTATCTCATTTTATTAAATGCATTTTATGCGCCACATAGTGCCAAACAGCTCACATTCAAGCACTTCAGGAGCGAAAGTTGTATCTGCTTTGCATATTAAAAATAATCATAAGTTTCCTTATATGACTAGGGATTCAAGCTGAAAAAAAATGAGAGATGGGCCTGTTAATGTGGATGAAATCTCAAATTAAACAAAAACCATGATTAAAAAATGGTGAGAGTAAGCACATGAAAAGATGTTAAACATTACTAATCATTAGGAAAATGCAAATCTAACCACAATGAGACACCACTTCACCTCCATTAGGATGACTGTCATGAAAAAAATATTGCAACAACAACAAAAATAACAAGTGTTGGCAAGGATGTGGAGAAATTAATTGGAACCTTTGTGCATTGCTGCTGTGGAAGGAATGGTGGCTCCTCAAAATATTAAGCATAGAATAACCACATAAAAAAAATTGCCACTGGTATGTATGCTAGGTATACACTCAAAAGAATGGAAAGCAAAGACTTGAACATGTATGTGTATGCCAATTATTATACCAACATTATTCTCAGTTCCCCCCCCACAAAAGTAGAAACAACTCAGATGTTTATTGATGGATGAACAGAAAAACAAAATGTGGTGTATACATGCAATAAAATATTATTTAGCCTTAAAAAGGAAGGACATTCTGACGCATGCTACAGCATAGATGAATCCAAAAAACCTTATGCTAAGTGAAATAAAGCAGATAGAAATGGACAAATAGTATGACTCCACTAATACTGTGTACCTAAAACGGTCAATCCATGGAAGCACGATGTAGAATAGTGGCTAAGAGGGTCTGCAGAAAGAGAAGAATGAGAAGTTATTGTTTAAGGGGTACATAGTTTCAGTTTGAAATGATGAAAAATGTCGGGACATGAATAGTGGTGATGGTTGTACTGCAGTGTGAAAGCCCTTAACGCCACTGAACTGTACACTTAAAAATGGTTAAAATGATCATTTTATGTTACATATATTTTATCACTACAAAAATAGAATATTTTAATCTTGACAAATACAACTACAGAAAACAACTTACAAAATAGAATTTTAGAAATTTTTACTAAATTGGAATACATTGTTTTAAATATATATGTGTGTGTGTATATATATATATTTTGTTGTTGTTGTTTGTTTTGTTTTGTTTTGTTTTTGAGGCAGAGGCTCGCTCTGTCGCCCAGGCTGGAGTGCGGTGGCGCCATCTCAGTTCACTGCAAGCTCTGCCTCCCGGGTTCACTCCATTTTCCTGCCTCAGCATCCTGAGTAGCTGGGACTACAGGTGCACGCCACCACGCCCAGCTAATTTTTTTTTGTATTTTTAGTAAAGACGGGGTTTCACCATGTTAGCCGGGATAGTCTCGATCTCCTGACCTCGTGATCCACCCGCTTCTGCCTCCCAAAGTGCTTGGATTACAGGCATGAACCACCACTCTCAGCCCATTCTGTTTTATTTCTACCAAGAAGATGGATAGTAGGTTATTTGGAGTTGAAGAATTACCATGAAGCTTCCCCAAATTCTGATCTCCTATGTGGCAGTGATTAGAAACAAATAAAATTCTTATCTCTTATCCTTAAAGGAAATAGAAATTATCACACATGTGTTTATTCAGATAGCTGTTCTGAGTTGGAGTGCAAAATAGAGCTTTTGTTAAAGACGTAGGATATATTAAATTTAAACATATAAACTCTATAGGTCAAACATTTGAAAAGAAAAACGGATTTAAAACTGGATAAACATTTTAGACCATATTAAAAATTTTAGACTGCCTTTCTAAATTCTAGATTACACTGGATAACCATTGTAGAATTGAAGAGTAGTTGGTTTTGAATTTTACAGTTGTAATTGCAAACTTGCAAAAATATTTATTTTAGATGCTACTATTTCTTAATCTTAATTTTGTAAATTAATTAGTTCTTTTGAACAGCATTTTTTTCTTAGTATGATGCCTATGAGAAAAACTACCTGCTTTGGAGGAATTCGTAATCGAGAAAAATAATGTGTGTGTGTGTGTGTATGTGTGCACGCGCGTGCGTGCATATAACAATTTCCATATATTACATGAAAAGTGAAGTTGAAAAACAAGGTGAGTTTTGTTTTTTTTTGCTAAGGAAAAAATACATTTGTTTTTCATTAAGTAAATATTATACTGGCATTATTTTGTTCTTACATTGGTTTTCAGAAAGTTCAATGGCATATTCAGCTGTATAAGCCATACAGAGCTGCATTTGTCTACTGTATTATCTTCCTTCCTTTTTTCTAGATATTCCTTTTTTGTCTGTGTTTTTCTTCCTGCTGATTTAGTGTTATGCATATCTTATTATTTTACTATGCAGTTTCTCATCTTAACGCCAGAGGATTTTGAAGTAAATAATTAAACCAAATCTAATAAAATAAAATTATAAAATTGGTCACAGGAGAAAAGGGGAAAATAGATAAATATAATGTTAAGAGCCAAAGGTGAGTTTAATATAGTGCTGTACAAATCCCGAGTTGGGATTAACCTAGACTTCCAGCTGGAGTTCTTCAGCAAGCTGTGATGTCCATGACCTAGATTTAGCTATTTGATATGGGTTTCATAATAGGTAAATTTTGTTATGTGAAGTTGTGGGGGATGAAGTTGGAAAGGGCTTTTTATGTGACCTAGAATCATCTATTTGTCATTTGAAGTCAGACGAACTATTATCTCTTCTGGGAATCTTTCCTATTTCCGCCTATTCATATTTAGGGTAAATGATTACTGTGTTTATCTGAGATACCCTGTGGTTATGTTTGAATATTACTTACCTGTCTCAGCAATGTTTAATATGGTAGGCACAAGCTACATTTGACTATTGAGCACTTGAAATATAATTATTTGTGGCTCTCAGTTATTCAAATCACATGGGTGGTACAAATTTAGACTCCCTACATGTGGAGGAAAAAACCTAGTTATTTGATTCATCATTCCCATGATGAATATAAACTTTAATTTTTTTTGGTCAGACCTATGTCAAGACAAGTTTCTTTTTTGTTTTTCCCTTTTTTGAGACAGAGTTTTTTTGTCTTCACTGTGCTTGTACTCTGTTAAGGTCCTAGATTTAATGCCCAAGTCTCAGATTTAACCAATTAGTTTTGGTAGTCCCAAAGTTCATCGGCTCTGTAAGAGGATCAAAATCCGATTCCTCGATCGGATATCCAGGTCCACTGCTCCTCCACTCCTACCCCTTGCCACCACGGCTCTTGCAATATATTATGTGTGTGTGTGTGTGTGTGTGTGTGTGTGTGTGTGTGTGGTTTCATTAGAAATCTCTAGATGTTATTTTAGGATTGTTTCCGAGTTAGCCTGTTTCCTGATTTGGGGGATCAGGAAGATTTTATTAACAGTATTCAGTGTTCAGTGGAATGTTGCTTAGGATTTGTAAGAGAGGAAGAAGATCAACATAGTGCTTTCTGAAGATTTTTCTGGTTGTTTGCCTATAAGCATATTAGAAAGGAAAGACAGTAGAACAAGATGCCTTTTATTTAATGGCTTTGATGATTAATGAGAGGTAACTTGTTTTAAACTGAACACAAATCTAAAGACAAATTTACTAAATGTATTTTTTCCTTTTCAAATCTATGTAGTTACTCTCCCTTACAATGATATTAAAAACTATCACAGACCTTTTCTTCTCGTGGGATTACATTTTTTTATGTAATTCCAAGAGGATTACATTATTGAGAGAAATATAAGGGGACTTAACACTTGCCAGAATAATTAATATTTTGTCCCTTATCTTTCTAAGATGAGTTGTCTTGAACAGTTCTGTATCTCATGTGGCTTTAGATTAGTCTTAGGATACTGGGTTAGAAACCTAGGGATAGCATGGGCTGGATAAAAAGGAAGGTCTGTAACAAAGACTGAGGCTATTGGTCTATTTTGTACATTTTGCACATTTGTACTTTTTAAAGTTTGTCTTTTTTTATTTTATATTGATGCTAATGGAAAGGCTTTTTAAAAATTTACATTATGTTCTTATAAAAGTCCTTGTTTTGATTTGGAAAGGCTAAGTTATGAGGCAGCCACATAATTTTCATTAATATCAATCATGTGTACAAATATTTTAGCATGAATTCTTAAAAGCTTACAACGCTTTGAGCAAAGTTTTGTTGACTGATGCTTTCAACTTTCAAGGCAGAAGATATTCAAAGGTAGCAAATACCCTCTCCAGACTTTTCTCGTAATGTTAAAAGCCTATAATTAACAAGTATTTTGTCATTTGGTAAGGGAAATGCTACTGAGATAAACAACTCAGACTTTGAAACATTGTAGCAGAATTCCAAACATTTAGATTTGGAAGTTTTTTATTAATTTGATATTTGAGTGCCTGTTATGTGAATATGCAGTGCTGAATTGGACAGATTTTACTCTAGTGGAATTAAGAATCTGGAAGAGAAGACAGACATTACATTTATGATTATAGATAGGATATATTGTAGGTAAGGAGAAGTATTACATTTTCTGAACGTTTATATCAAAGTAATTTAGGTCAAGATTATGATTCACAAAATGTAGTTCTCAGACAAGTAGCATTAACATCATCAGGAAGCTTCTTAGAAGTGCAAATTCTAGGCTCCACCCAAGACATACTGTGTCAGAAATACTGAGGATAGAACTCAACAATCTGTGATTTAATGTTTTCTAGGTGGTGCTCATGGCTCAACATTGAAAATAGTTCTTCTAGGTCAGAGTTTCTCAACTTGAGCACTGTTGATATTTGGGCCAGAAAATTCTTTGTTAACAGGAGTCTGTTTCTTGCATTGCAGTTTGTTTAGCAGCATCCCTGGCCTCTAACCATTATATGCCAGTAGCATGCCCCAGTAGTGACAGCCAAGCATGACACCAGAAATTGCCAAATATCTCCAGAAGGCAAATTCTTATTAGCAGTTCCCTGCTTCCCCTCCCCCACATCACCCCAGGCAATACAAACGACTTGCCCTGCCTTTTATCTTATCCTATGGTGTGTGGTAAGGTGCTATGAAACAGGATAAAGGAATTCCACCATGTTTATTCATTATAAGAGAAGTGAATTTGATCCCAAGACCAGAGGTGATCCAAGTTCTGGTCATTTTAGTCTTTCATTTTTTTGCCTTGTTTTCAACCTATTTTTCTTCTCCCTTCAATAAATGCTCTTATATATTAATCCTGTTTTATCCTCAAATAGTAACACATTCTGTTTATATTCTAAATTTAACGATTTGATGAATCTCATGTAATTATCATGAGGTTTAGACTCAGGCACCTGCTTTTTCCAAGGATCTTTGAACATAATTAAGAAAGTGAAGGGCATAATTTTAATAGTAAATCAAAATATTCTCATGGATGAATTATGTTATAATAGGTCTCTGTCAATGACATATTCTCTTAGGAATTTGTTTCTTTCCAAGAAGTGCAAGTCTTTTTCTGTAGTTACTCATCTATTATATTTCAAAAGTGTTTCTGAATCGATGGTTATGAAGTAGGAAGATCCAGTTTCTTATCTGTCTGTTAACCAGGTTCCAAAGTGTTTTAGTTTTCTGAGTTTTAGATTATAGGTGGTCCTGTTTGAGATTGCTAGGACCCAAGTAGATAAGAGTAGTTGCAATTAAAATGCATATTACTGCAAGTATAGCAGTAATGCATTTTGGTAGGTTTGTAAACATATGTACACTTTCTACAATGTCTAGATAGCTGTGTACCTATGGCATTTTTTCACAGGTTAGTTTTGCTGGTAGGCCTATAACAAGATTCAATTATCATTAATATTTGGCTCACATTAATTAACTCATAAGAGTCAGTGATGTGGTTTGGCTCTGTGTCCCCGCCCAAATTTTATCTCAAAGTGTAATCCCCGTGTGTCAAGGGAGGGACATAGTGGGAGGTGATTGGATCATGGGGGAAGTTCCCCCATGCTGTTCTTATGATAGTGAGTTCTCATGAGATCTGATGGTTTTATAAGTAGTGGTTACCCATGCTCTCTCTGTCTTTCTTGTCACCTTTTGAAGAAGGTACTTGCATCTCCTTCACCTTCTGCCATGATTGTAAGTTTCCTTACAGCCATGCAGAACTGTGAGTCAATTAGATCTTTTTCCTTTATGAATTACATAGTCTTGGATATGTCTTTATAGCAGTGTGGAAACAGACTAATACAGGAAATTGGTACCAGAAGTGGGATACTGCTATAAAGATAACATGAAAATGTGGAAGCAACTTTGGAACTGGGGACGTGCAGAGGTTGGAACAGTTGGGAGGGCTCAGAAGAAGACAGAAAGATATGGGAAAATTTGGAACTTTCTAGAGAATTGTTGAGTAGTTTTGAGTTCCTCAGAGTTGAGGAACCTATTGAGAACTGGGGCAGAGGTCACTCTTGCTATGCTTTAGCAGAGATACTGGTAGCATTTTGCCCCTGCCCTAGAGATCTGTGGAACCTTTAACTTGAAAGAGATGATTTAGGGTATCTGGTAGAAGAAATTTCTAAGCGTCAAAGCATTCAAGAGATGATAGAGCATAAAAGTCTGGAAAATTTGCAGCCTGACCATGTGGTAGAAAAGAAAAACCCATTTTATGAGGAGAAATTCAAGCTAACTGCAGAAATTTGGTAAGTAATGAGGAGCTGAATGTTAATAGCCAAGACAATGAGGAAAATGTCTTCAGGGCATGTCAGACCTTCATGGCAGCTCCTTTCATCACAGGCCTGGAGGTCTAGGAGGGAAAAATGGTTTTGTAAGATGGGCCCAGGGCCCCATTGCTCTGTGCGGTGTTGGGACTTGGTGTCTTGTGGCCTGGCTGCTCCAGCTCCAGCCATGGATGATAAGGGCCAAGGTACAACTCAGATTGTTGCTTCAGAGGATGCCAGTGCCAAGCCTTGGTGGCTTCCATGTGATGTTGAGCCTGCCAGTGTGCAGAAGACAAGAGTTGAGGTTTGGCAACCTTTGCCAAGATTTCAGAGTATATATGAAAATACCTGGATGTCTAGGTAGAAGTTTGCTGCAGAGGCAGAACCCTCACGGAATACCTTTGCTAGGGAAGTGTGGAAGGGAAATGTGGATCTGGAGCCCACACACAGTCCCCACTGGGCCACTTCCCAGTAGAGCTGGGAGAAGAGGGCAACCATCCTCCAGACCCCGGAATGGCAGATCCATGGGTAAGAGTTAAAGAAAGAGGAAGGAAACATGAAAAGCAGCTCAGTAGTCAAAGACACATTTATTTTTTAGTTTAAACATGAGAGGGGCTTCTGGTCGATTTCATTCAGGGACATTCTTTTACAGACTAAGAGTATTTAAGGATTCAGGGTAGGAGAGTTTATCACAGGCTTGGAATGTTTCTGTGTCTCTTTGTCTTGCTTATCTGGGAGGGAGACTATCAGGGAAACCAGCCCCCAATATTTCAACGTAGGTTCTTTTCTATTTTCCCTAAGTGTTGGCTGGTCTGAGAAATAAAGGGAAAGAGTACAAAAGAGATAAATGTTACAGCTGGGTCTCCAGAGGTGACATCACATGTTGGCAGGTTCTGTGATGCCCCCAAGCCACAAAACCAGCAAGTTTTTATTAGCAATTTTCAAAGGGGAGGGAGTGTACGAATAGGGTGTGGCTCACAGAGATTACATGCTTCAAAGGCAATAAAATATCACAAGGCAAATGGGGGCAGAGTGAGATCACAAGGCCAGGGTGAAACTAGAATTACTGATGAAGGTCCATGTCCTGCTGGGCACACATTGTCACTGATAAACATCTTAGGAGGAAGCAGGGTTCGAGAGCAGACAACCAGTCTGACTAGAATTTTGCCAGGCTGGAATTCCCCAATCCTAACAAGCCTGGGGGTGCCGCAGGAGACCAGGGCGTATTTCATCCCTATTCTACAACTGCATAAGACAGACACTCCCAGAGCGGCCATTTTAGAGACCTCCTCTTGGGAATGCTTTCATTTTCCCAGGGTTATCCTTGCTGAGAAAAGAATTCAGTGATATTTCTCCTATTTGCTTTCTGAAAGAAGAGAAATGTGCCTCTGTTCTGCCTGGCCCTGCAGGCAGTCAGACTTTATGGTTATCTCCCTTGTTCCCTGAAAATTGCTCTTATCCTGTTCTTTTCAAAGTGCCCAGATTTTATATTGTTGAAACACACATGCTTTACAAATAATCTGTGCAGATAATGCAATCATCACAGGGTCCTGAGGTGACATACATCTTCAGGTTGTGAAGATGATGGGATTAAGAGATTAAAGTAATGTCAGGCATAGGAAATTATAAGAGTATTGATTGGGGAAGTGATAAATGTCCATGAAATCTTAACAATTTATGTTCAGAGACTGTAGCAAAGACAGGTGTAACAAATTATAAAAGTATTAATTTGGGGAACTAACAAATGCCCATGAATTATTCACAATTTATGTTCTTCTGCCATGGCTTCAGCCGGCCCCTCCATTTGGGGTCCCTGACTTCCTGCAACAGGAGATATTTTGTGTCTGTTTCCATACATCTTCCTGAAGCTGCAGGCATACGCATCTGAGTCTGCTTTTACCTTTCCTATCTTAGTGCACCTAAAGGGAAAGGGATGTGCTTATTAGGTCCACTATTTTACTGGGGCCCATTGTATGAATGTGAAGTTTGGTGATTACCCAAGAGAGTTTCCCCCTTCCTTCTGTGCCTGAGCTGCCTTATCTGTGTTTTACTGTCTGCTGTTTCTGGCTGCTTGTTGTTAAAAGAGAAGTGATTTCCTTGGATTGCATGAGGTTAGAAAGCAAGCTGGAACTTAAAACAGTGGTGTTTGTCCAAGATGACAGTGCTCTTGCTCTGTCACCATGAACAGCTTCTAATGTGCACCTGGAAAAGTTACAGGCGCTCAACACCAACCCATGAGAACAGATGTGGGAGTGGAATACTGCAAAGCCACAGTGGTGGATCTGTCCAAGGCCATGTGAATATACCATTTGCATTGGTGCCCTGGATGTGAGACATGGAGTCAAAGGAACTTTAAGATTTAATGACTGCCCCCTCTGGATTTTAGACTAGAATGGGCATCTGTGTCCTCTTTATTTTGACCAGTTTGTCCCATTTGAAATGGGGACATTTACCCAATGCCTGTACCCCCACTGTACCTTGGAAGTAACTAACTGTTTATGATTTTACATGCTCATAGGTGGAAGGGATTTGCTTTGTCTCAGATGAGATTTTGGATTTTAGACTTTTGGGTTAATGCTGGAATGAGTTAAGACTTTGGGGGACTGTTGGAAAGGCATGATTAAAATGTGAAAAGAGCACGAGATTTGGAAGGGGCTGGGGTGGAATGATATGGTTTGTCCTTGTGTCCCCACCCAAATCTCATCTCAAATATAATCCGCATGTGTCAAGGGAGGGACATGGTGGTAGGTGATTGGATCATGGATATGGTTCTTCCCATGCTGATCTTGTGATAGTGAGAGAGTTCTCACAGGATCTGATGGTTTTATAAGTTGTGATTTTCCCTGCTCTCTTGGTCTTTCCTGCTGCCTTTTGAACCAAAGGGACTTGCTTTTCCTCATCCTATGCCATGATTATAAGTTTCTTGAGGTCTCCTCAGCCATACAGAACTTGGAGTCAATTAAACCTCATTCCTTTGTATATTACCCAGTATCAGGTATTTCTTTATAGCAGTGTGAAAATGGACTATTACAGTCAGTGAGGGTCAAGCATGTTTTATCTCAACCAACAGTAGATTCTTGGTCAGGATGGCAGTAATGTAGTTTGATACTAATAGGTGATGGATATGATGATGATGATAATAAATAATATGTAATTATAAATAAATAGTATGTAACTATAACAAATTTTAGAAGGATATGTTTCAAAGAGTACAGAAGTCTGTTTGACCTGACTGGTATTGGATAGACATAACATTGTCTAAGTTCGACAGAAGGGGAATATTCACCCTGTGTGGGGAACAGTGAGAACAGATCTGAGGTATGGTGAATCAGATTGTTGATTTATGAGAAGGGTGAAGTTTTGGAAAATACACAGAATGAGATGTGGCATACTTGAAAGATTCTATTCCAGGGGAAATGTACACACACTGGAAAATGAAGATCTCCCTTAGAGGCACGGGATAGAGAAAGAAGCAGCTAAAAAGAATAGGGTTCTATTAGAATAAAATATCACCAATCAATAAGAAGATAATCAATTAAAAACAGGTTAATGACAACCACCACCATAAGATGATAACAAAAGTCTACCTGCATTAAATAAACTGCACAATTGTACTTTAATGTAGCAAGAGGAAAAGCATGTACCCTTGAACTAAAGATAAAGTCAAGTGAGCCCCCTCCTCCCTTGAGTATCATCTGCTAGTGTGGGAGAAAAATAATTCAAGACATATAATCCTGATCATAAAAGAAATAGAATCCAATGTTTGTAAAACTTACTATATAAAGAAAAATATTGCTTACTATTGCTCGACAAGAAAAATTCAAGATACGAAATTCTGATCATTAAAAAGGATCCCAAAATTTATTAAAATATTCTGTGTAATGAAAAGATAATAAATATTTATTGAATGAATTTCTCATTTCCCTATGAAATGAGAAGTGCTCATGAAAATGCATAGGTAAATTATAAAATGCTACTCCATTTCATTCAGGGCTCTGCTGAACTGAAATACCACAGAGATCCCTTTCCAGACTGAATTGTTTGAAAAAGTTTTTACCTATCATTTTCTTCATAGCAGATATCATTTGAGGTTTTACTATTTTTCTTTCCTTCACTAGAGTATAAGCACCATTTGGTCAGTGAGTTCATTTGTTTTAGCTTGTTGTCTCTCATACCTAGAATAGTTCTGGCCAAATAGAAGACACTCAATAAATATTTGCTGAATGGGTAAATGAATAAAAAAATATTTGTTAAATATTTTGAAGGGATTTTCATATAAAAGAAAAAAGAAATGGTGAACTTTTCAGCAAAGTAACCCATGTATTTGAGATAAAACTAATTCTTCCACTTTAAGTTTGATTTACACAAAAATTGTACATTTTAAAACTATAATTGTAACATGAGAAATATATTTTCTAAATAAGTTAATTAATACATTTTGGAAAACATTTGATGCAAGATATACTGGGAGAGAGCCATGAGATCTGGCCAGTCGACCATTTTACTTTTGGGAATGTTAGTAAAACAGTAAGATTGTTGATGTTGCTTTCCCTTAGGAAAAAATATCAGAGAAACATGCGCTAAGGGGTAAACAAAAATGAGGAGCATAGAGTCTACTTGATCTTAGTCACTGAGATAATTCTATTAACAAGAGAGTAGGGGACCAATACAATGTGGTCTATTAACAAGAGAGTTAAGGACCAATATAATGTGGTCCTTAACTATATCCTTACATAGTTTGACACACGTATGTGTAACCTAGTAACGCATTAGTGACTTTACTGCAATGAGCATCAGATTTAGGATCCTATAATGAACACATCACAGTCTCTCTTCTAGCTAAATGTTGAAGTCAGAGTGGAGAGACTGCATCCTTTGGAGGCTTGACAGAGACTTTGATTGCCATTTGGACTTATGCTCCATATCAAGCTAACATAAATTAGAGAATTATTCCTACACTGCTGTAAAGGTAAAGCCATAGACTCCTTGTCAGATCCTCAGCATATATGTAATTGAGTTTGTGCCGTAAATAGTGAGGTAGTACAGAAGTTACATGAAAATTCGTCCGTACTATAGTTACAAATATGTATAGTAAAAAGTGTGATTAAATTCAGGGCATTTTAAACTTGAATTGTCCTTTTATTATTCAGAGACAAATACAGTAAAACCCAGAGGAGTGATTTTCCCCACAAAAACCCAAGAATTATTCATCAACAGCACGAAGGCATAAATTGAGGCCTCTTGAATCTCAATCCTTTTGTACTCTTTAATACAGGCACTCTTTGATTTATGGTGAGTTTATGTCCCAATTAGCCCATCACAAGTTGAGAATATCATAAGTCAAAAATGCATTAAATACTCCCAACCTACCAAACATCATAGCTTGGTCTAGCCTGTCTTCAGTGTGCTGGGAGCGCTTACATTAGACTGTAGTTGGGCAAAATCACCTAACACAAAGCCTATTTTATGATAAGGTGTTGAATATCTCATGACTGCATATCACTAGCCTGGAAAAATATAAAAATTCAAAATTCACAGTACATTGAAATTGTGATGATTTTGTATCATTGCACAGTGGAAAAATTATTAACTTGAACCATCATAAGTTGAAGGCTATCTGTATATGACACTTACCTGCAGAGAATCATCTGGATTCTAACTGAATAAAGTCCTCAATTGAGATTTTTTAATGCAAAAGTTTGATTTGAAACATAATGAATAAACATCAAAATATAAGATACAAAGATACAAGCCAATACTTTGAATATAAGAAAAGCAGCCTTTGACAATAAGACTCCAAGACCAGGATATAGTCAACCTTACTCTTTCATCATGACTTTAGGATGACCAAGGCAGGCACAATGAAGATAAAATATGTCATATACTTGTTTTCCTTCAGAGCCATGAGTATTTGCTTTTTGTTTAAAAGGTGTTTTTAGCAGCTTGAAGAGGCTGCTAAACCATTTATTGACTCTGAATGTTCAGTGAACTATGTTGAGCTCTGAAGGTGCAATAATTTTTAAGTTATCTGCCTATATCTCTCTTAACCCCGCCGTACGTCTGTGCACCATGTTAGATTTTATTTGTTGTGATTCTCAAAATAGATGATAATAAAAGTATTAACATGCCGCTCTTTAGTTTATAAAATGTTTTCAGTTAATATTAAATTCTGAACAATATGACCAGTATTCTTATAGTTGTCTTACTGATGAGGAATCTGAGGCTCATAGAATGTAATTTGACATAAATTACAAACCTTGTAAATGGAAAAGCACAAGATAGGTATTTCTGACTCCAAAGCCAGTGTTTTCTTGTTTGTTTGTTTGTTTTTTCTTACTGTATTGCTTGTAGCATCTACTTACAGGCATTATTATTATTGTTTAAAAAATCTTGTCATCTGTTTACATTGACTTATCACTTAGAAACCATTTGCTAAAATGTTGACAGTATAATAAAAGTATTCAGTTATCAAGGATGAATAATTAGAACTAGATGTGAAAGGTGAAAAGGATAGAGTTTAAATACATATAATTTATTCTTTAAGAATCTTCTAATAAGAAGATTCTTTTTAAATATGACTATACCTTCCAAAATTTCAGTGAATGTTATTAAATTAGCATCCTCAAAGATTTCATCAGTCTGCCAAGTTTTGCAGACAAGAATATAACTCTTTGAAAGCATCTTGCCACTTGTCTCTAGCTCTTTTATGTGATAAAATGTTTGTAGATTTATTATAAAATCATAATTTCCATTTCACTATTTTCATAATACTATATTTGGTAGAAATTACTTAATAAAAATGTTGTCAAGGGAAGCCAGCTGAAAATTAAGAAAGCACAGACAGCTGTCTAGGTTGTTACCATGACAATTATATATTTTAAGAAGTATTTTATTCTCATTCAACAATGTGTGTTGGTTAATTTCAAATATATCTTTCAAATTTATGAATGTATAATTTTTATTAAATAAAAATTATAAACATGCCTAAAACAGTGGAAATACTCATGTTTTTATACAGATCAGTTTAGAATACATGTAATTTTTTTGAAGGAACAGAATACGAACTGTATAGAAGCTGTCTCTTATACACATCTAGATGTGTATAAGAGACAGGTATAGAAGAGAGAGAATGTGTGTGTGTGTGTATGTGTGTGTGTGTGTGTGTGTGTGTGTGTGTGTGTGTATGTCTGTGTTTATAGAGGTGATGGAAATTTATTAAATTCCCCCAAAATGGAACTGGATGTGACCTTATAGTGTATTTGGTCTACCTAGACCACCTTACTTCTCAACAAATGGGAGCCAGGAGTCTTTAAATCAATATCTTAAGGTCACATAGTATGTTAGTAGCAGAGCAGAACTAGAATAGATTTTCTCATTCTCGGTTATCTTTTCTCATTATTATTCTCCTTATTTAGTTTTATTTGTTATTTATGTTAATTTACAGTGCATTTGTGAACTGACATGCCTATGAGACTTCTGGTGGCCTGCTTTGCTTAATCCTAAGAGGGCTATTATATGAGGATGTCTGAATTGAGAAAGGCAGGGAAATTTATTTAGGTGTGACATTAATTTGTGACCTACAAAAATGTTGTAGCATGCCCCAATATCTAGGCCTTAAGTTTAAACAAATTGATTAAATAGGGACTGTGGCTCCCACACTCTCTAATTCCTAAAGCTTCTCTCTCCCATCCCAGTCTAAGTCAAGGCTGATTGACTTAGGAGTGTCCTTGTGACTGCCTTCTGGGTGTAAATGCTCAAGATACTGATGATACATATGGTAACTGTATTCTCCTGTATTCTCAGACATGAAAGTAAGCTGTATGTGATTCTACTTGCAAAGCATCTGTGCCTGTTTCTATTCTTTCCCAGCATTTCCCAGTTTTTCTGGCTTTCCCATAGATCTTCATCATTTCCATAAACATTTGTCTTCCTCCTTTCCTTAACTTTTGCATGTCATGTAGGAGTGGCCCCTGTAACTGTCGTTTGTTCTTATCCATCTTTCTCTATGACTAAAGAAAGCTTTTAAATACTGATCAATGTAATTCAGGCAATGCTCTTTAATAATATAAAAGATAATAATAATAAATAAGATATTAATAATAATTATTATATTAATATAAAAGATAAATCAGATCAATCAGACATACTTGTTTAGTAGGTCAGATTATCCATATCATTACAGCGATGAGCATACAGTAGAATTTATGGAAATACTTCACTTACTTTCCCCTTGTAGACATGACAATAGTAAGAATTTTTGCTTTTTTCCTTACCTTTCACTACATAAGCATGAGCTTAGATTACTTATTTGAAAACCCATAATTAGGCATTTCCAACTACTCAATATGGTTTATACAAAATTTATTAGGAATATCTGTTGAAATAAAACCTTACCTTATGTTTGATTTTAAATGTACCTGTCTTAATTCTTAAAATAACAAGGGTACATTTTTTTCAGTTACTCCTCACTTAAGAAAAGATATTCTTGAGTAGTTGTTTATAATAAGGAGATCATGAACTACTTACATTTTAACTCAAATTCTTCTTAAGTGTTTACATTTTTAAATATTGATTATTCCTAGAAAGAACTCGTACTTTAAATTGGCACACTCTTTTTCTTATTCTTTTCTTGCTTTATTTTTTATTATTCTATAAATTTAATAAACAAAGAAAATCACAGTGTTCTGAGATTTTGCAAATTCTATGTCACTGAATAAAAGTGAATATGATTGTTTCTTATGAATGAGAATATATTCTTTGGCAAAAATAGAATTAAATTAGAAATCAGCTACACAAATAAATTTCAGAAACCCTCAAATATTTGGAAATTTATGAATATACTTCTAAAATAGGTCACAAGAAATTATAAAATATTTTGAACTGAAAGAAGACTAAAATCCAACATCTCAACGTTTATAGAATGCAACTAAAGCAGTAGTTTTGGGGGAATGTATAGTTTTAAATGTCTATTTTAGGAAATAATAATATTCTCAAATTAACATCCCTCGCTTAATCTTAAGAAACTTGAAAACAGAAAAGTAAAGTTATTCAAAGCAAGCAGAAGGAAGAAAATCATAAAGATTAAGATGGAAATATGCCCCAAAGTTAATTATTTAAAAAGACCAACAAAATTAACAAAATCTTACCTAAATTTACTACGAATGTGAGAGAAAACACAAATTACCAAGACTGACAATGAAAGAGATGACATCATTAGGATCCTACAGAAATTTTAATATATTATAAAAGAGTATTATAAAAATGTTACTGTAATAATTTAGATAACTAGCAAAAGTCATGGAAAGACCCAAATTACCAAAGTGGAGTCAATGAGAATTTGAGAGTATGAATACAACTATAAAATTGAATTAGCAATTTAATATCTTCTGTAAAATAAAAGCCCTCTATCTCATGGCCTCACTCATAAATTCTGTGAAATATTTAAAGAAGAAATAGTAGTAATCTTTCCTACTGGTACCAGTGGGAACCATCAAAACTTATTTTATTAATAGGCTAGTATAATCCTAATTCTCATACCAGGCAAATGCATCACAAGGAAACACAACCAAACAGATAAATAAGGAACAGAAACTACTGACTAATATTTTTCATGAACACAGAGGCAGAAGTCTTTAACAAAATATTAATAAATTAAATTCAAGAACATATAAAAGCATTATACACTGTGACCATGTAGTATATATTCCAGACAGTCAAGGTTGGTTTGTCATCTAAAAGTCGAATAAGGTAATACATTATATTAACAGAATAAAGTAAAAAACAATGCAGTTATCTCAATATACAGAAAAAAAACTGAAAAATTCTAGTAGTCATGATAAAAACTCTAAAAAAACTAGTAATAAAAGGGAACATCTTTAAAATGACAAACAGTATTTAGTTCACAGCTGGTATAATACTTACTGGTAGAGAATGTTAAATGTTAATTTTCCATTAATAATGTTAATATTTCCATTATAATCTGGAATGAGGAAAGAATGTCTGTTCTCATCACTTCTATTTAACATAGTACTGAAGGATCTAGCCAGTGCATTAAAAAGGAAAAAAAGCAATTAACAGCACTCAAATTGAAAGAGAAATGTACAATTATTTTATTTCTCAGATGACATGATCCTTTATGCAGAAAATACAAAGAGATTCATAATAAAACAACTCAAACTAATAAACAAATTTACCAGTGTCATAGGATACAAGATTAATATAATTGTATTTCTGTATATTTGCAAGGAGCAATCTAAAAATGAAATTATAAAAAATTCTATCCATGACATCAAAAATAAGATACACAGAAAAATTAAGAATATATTATAAATGTAAATATAATATATATAAAATTAATATAATATAGCATAATTATAATAAAAATAAAAATAAATATATAAAATAACATCACAAACTAGGAATATAAATTAAAAAAAGTAAAAAATTTGTGTTAAAAACTACAAAACATTGCTAAAACAAATTGAAGAAGATCTACAAAAATGGAGAGACATTCCATGTTCATGAATTGTAAGACTCCATACTGTTAAGGTGCCAATTCTCCCAAAATTGTTCTATACATTTAATGTAATTTCTATCAAAATTCTAAGTAGGCTTTTTTTGGAGACAGAAATTGATGAGCTGGTTTAAAAAATGTATATGAAAATGTTAAGGACCTAAAACAGCCTTGACAATATTTAAAAATAAGAAAATGGCCACACTGCCCAAAGTGATTTATAGATACAATGCTACCCCCATCAAGCTCTCATTGACTTTCTTCACAGAATGGAAAAAAACTATTTTAAATTTCATATGGAACCAAAAAAGAGCCCACATAGCCAAGACAATCCTAAACAAAAAGAGTAAAGCTGGAGGCATCACGCTACTGGACTTCAAACTGTACTACAAGGCTACAATAACCAAAACAGCATGGTACTGATACCAAAACATATATAGACCAATGGAACAAAACAGAGGCCTCAGGAACAACACCACACATCTACAGCCATCTGATCTTTGACAAACCTTACAGAAACAAGCAATGGGAAAAGAATTCCCTATTTAATAAATGGTGTTGGGAAAACTGGCTAGCCATATGTAGAAAGCTGAAACTGAATCCCTTCCTTTCACCTTATACAATAATTAACTCAAGATGGATTAAAGACTTAAATGTAAAACCTAAAACTGTAAAAAGCCTAGAAGAAAACCTAGGCAATACCATTCGGGACATAGGCATGGGCAAAGACTTCATGACTAAAATACTAAAAGCAATGGCAACAAAAGCCAAAATAGACAAATGGGATCTAGTTAAACTAAAGAGCTTCTGCACAGCAAAAGAAACTATCATCAGAGTGAACAGGCAACCTATAGAATGGGAGAAAAAAATTTTCAATCTATCCGTATGACAAAGGGCTAATATCCAAAATCCACAAAGAACTTAAACACATTTACAAGAAAAAAAATAAAACAAACAACCCCATCAAAAAGTGGGCAAAGGATATGAACAGACACTCCTCAAAAGAAGACATTTATGTAGCCATCAAACATATGAAAAAAAAGCTCATCATCACTGGTCATTAGAGAAATGCAAATCAAAACCACAATGAGATACCATCTCATGCCAGTTAGAATGGTGGTCATTAAAAAGTCAGTAAACAGCAAATGCTGGAGAGGATGTGGAGAAACAAGAATGCTTTTACACTGTTGGTGGGAGTGTAAATCAGTTCAACCATTGTGGAAGACAGTGTGGCGATTCCTCAAGTATGTAGAACTAGAAATACCATTTGACCAAGCAATACCATTATTGGGTATATACCCAAAGGATTATAAATCATTCTACTATAAAGACACATGCACGTGTAGGTTTATTGTGGCACTATTCACAATAGCAAAGTCTTGAAACCAGCCCAAATGCCCATCAATGATAGGCTGGATAAAGAAAGTGTGGCACATATACACCATGGAATACTATGCAGCCATAAAAAAAGATGAGCTCATGCCTTTGGAGGGACATGGACGAAGCTGGAAATCATAATTATCAGCAAACTAACACAAGAACAGAAAACCAAACATCGCATGTTCTCGCTTGTAAGTGGGAGTTGAACAAAGAACACATGGTCACAGTAATGGGAGTATCACACACCAGGACCTGTCGTGGGATGGGGGGCTAGGGGAGGAATAACATTAGGAGTATAGGAGTAATACCTAATGTAAATGATGGGGTTGATGGGTGCAGCAAACCACCATGGCACATGTATACCTAAAAACACCTGCACGTTCTGCACATGTACCCCAGAACTTAAAGTATAAAAAAAATATATAAGAAATTGGAGGAATTGCCCTACCTGATTTCAAAACTTACTATAAAGTTACAGTAGCCAAGAAAATGTGGTACTATTATAATGACAAACATATAAATCAGTGAAATAGAATTGAAAGTCAAGAAATAAGCCCTTAGTCTTATGGTCAATTAATTTTTAAAAATTTCAAGGCAATTCATTGAAGGAAAGAATAATATTTTCAACAAATGGTGATAGGCAAATTATATATCCATTTGAAAAAAAATGAATTTAGACCCTGATATCGCAATAGAGAAAAAAAAATTCAGAACATATAAGACTTTAATGTTAGCACTAACACTATAAAACTTTTTAGAAAAAGACTACCATGGAATCTTTTACCTTGATTTAGACAAATATTCTTAAATGTGATATCAAGAGCATCATTCATACAAGTGAAAATTGATAAACTTGACATCATTGTTAAGAGAATGAAAAGTCAGGGAGAACATATTTGCAAACCTTGTATTTTATGAAGATCTTATATCTAAAATATATTTTAAAAACTCAAAACAAATTAGGCAAGAGATTTTAACAAATATTTTATGAAAGAATTCATGTGATTAGGTAATACATATATGGAAAGGTTCTCACCACCATTATCTTTAGGAAAATGCAAATTAAAAACATAATGAGATACCTCTGTATATCTACAAGAATACCTATAATCAAAAGGGTAATACCAAACACTGGCAAGATGTGGAGAAGCTAGAACCTTTATGCATTGCTGGTGGAAATACAAAATAGCACAGCACTTGGCGAGACAATCTGACAGTTTCCTAAAAAGTAAAATGTATACTTATTCGATAACTCAATAATTCCACTGTTAGTTACATGCCAATGCAAAATGAGACATACAGCTATGCAAAATCTTGTACAGGAATGTTTATGACAACATTCTTTATATACTCAAACACTGCAAACAATACAGAATTCTATTAACTAGTAAATGGATACAGAATGTGTATTTATACAGTGGATTACTAATAATTAACAGTAAAAAGAAGAAACTCCTGGTGGTTACTTTATAAGATGGATAAGTCCTGAAAACATTGTGCTGAGTAAAAGAAGCATATGCACTGCATATTGTATGATTCCATTCATATGAAAAGTCCAGAAAAGACAAATTTTGTGAAGACAAAGAGCAGACTGTCTGGTGATTGAATTTTACCTATACAATGGCTAAATTTTCAAGATATGAACATTACACCCCCAAAATCAGAGACATGGAAGGAGTAATCAGAGCCATTTCCAGATGTAATCTCAGCCTCTTACCATAGGGATGATCGAAATTGCAGGAAAGTCTCAAGAATATGATTATTTTAATTGTGATGGGAACAAGGTAATTATAAATAGAAAAAAAATAGAGATAAGCCTTGATTTAATTTATGTATTAAATTTATAGACAATTGTTTACACGCTACTTTTGATTGAAATAATGTGTATAGGCTGACTATTTAGGCTGAAAAGAAAAAGACATGTAGAAAGTTACCTTTAGTTAAACAAAACCTTCCACTGCTTTCTGCATTCCTATTCCGGCTCTTAAAAAGAAAGAAAATGAAAAGGCAAACAGAATGGGCGAAGAGCTTTTATTCAACTACATTTTTTTTTATCTGATATGTTTTAGGTTCAATGAAAGCAAATTTTATGCATGTGTGGATATATATATATATGTGTATGTATGTATATGTATGTTTGTGTATACATATATATATATGCAATTCTATATAATGGGCAAAGTGTTTGACATGGAAGTTTTGAAGTAATGGGAAATACTATATTGAGGTTTGCCAGCTTTTACTCACTAAAAATGCAGTGTAATATTTATTTTAGGGAAGTACTTAACTAATATGCTTGGAATAGATTATGAGTTAATCATCAAGCTAAACCAGTATCTAATGTCACCCCACCTTTCTTCCCAGTTAAGCTAGAAATTTTGGTTACTTTGGTGATTAAGGGTGAAATAATGCATTTAAAATTGGTGAGCTGGGAGCTCCTCACTGAGAGGTCCACATGTTTTCTACGTTGTCAGCTTGCTATGGATTTTCTCGCAGTGTCTGTGTTCACTTCAACGCTAAGATTAAATTTCTGTCTTGATATTGTTGTTGAGGATTTGACTTCTCTCCCGTGAATTTCAACATCTATATTTCAAAAGAACATATGTAATTGTCATTTAAGGTCTCAACTCCATGATTTATTTAGGCTTATTTTCTTTTGTAATGAAGAATGGAAAGTGAGATGTTCTCAGAGAGACAAACTACGTTGAAACTGCATTGATGCAATATCCACAACTTCAATGTGTGTGTACACTGTGTACACAATTAAGCTCTGCATGATTCACTCAAGTTACATACCAGTTTTCAGCATTGCTCGAATATTAAGGCATTTGGAATGATCAGATATAGTAAAATAAACTCTGATATAGAGGACTAGAAAGAAATAAAAATGACTTTTTAAAAATAAAACAGGTGATTTGTACTTTGAATGTACAGTATATGTGTCACATGTTTACATGTGATACTTATGCCCATTACTTATATATATATTTAACATTAAACATGTAAAACATACACACTAAGATTACATGTTTTATTTATATTTTGCTAGGTTCTCATAGAATCACAAGGAATATTCATCTAATTAAGGCATAACCTTTTCTTTTAGCCATCTTCTAACAGCAAAGACAGAGGGACACTCCAGTGACATGTTGTATTTATGATAGATGCTTACAATCAACAATTGCCACTGCAAACAGTTAGCATTGGTTAGCAACTGTATTAAACTTATACGTACTGTTGGTGATTTGGGTGGACATAACAGTTGTCAAAATTTGGGGTAAGTCAGTTTTTATCTTGTGAGTTTGATTTTTTTTTTTTTTTTTAAATGCTGTGTCTTGCTCTGTTGCCCAGGCTGGAGTGCAGTGGCACAAAATGGACTCACTGCAACTGCCGCCTCCTTGGTTCAAGTGATTTGCCTGCCTCAGCCTCCCAAGTAGCTGGAATTACAGGGACGTGCCACCACATCTGGCTAATTTTTGTATTTTTAATAGAGCTATGGTTTCACCACATTGGCCAGGGTGGTCTCGAACTCCTGACCTCAGGTGATCCACCCACCTCAGCCTCCCAAAGTGCTGGGATTACAGGCATGAGCTACCACGCCCGGCCGTGAGTTTGATTTTAATATAAAGTTTTCTAACCACATGAAAGAGTTTCTGTTGTTTTTATTACCATGGCTATAATTGATCTTCTCAATGTTTTTCATGCAGGCAATATTAGCATTGTGATACGTAAAATATATACTCAATTTAATTTTTTGAGAGTGCCCACCAACTCTCTCCTTAACTGACTACTCTCTAGGGATAAAAAAGCAATTTGAGGAAACTGGGGCCATGTAAAGGTATTGCAAACATAGAAATTGTGAGAAACAAAAACTAAATATAATATGAATTCAAATTGTGTGTATATATTCATAAAAAATCTGTCCAACTTCCAACAGTTGAATGGCTGGAATTATTTCTAACTTCTGAGATTTGATATTGGTTCTATGACTAAAGAACAAGCTGGAAAGGACTACCATGTTATTAGATCACCCATAGGTAAAATTATTTTTAAGGCTTACATAATAAAACATATATATATGTTTTTTAATATATATAAACATATATATGTTTATATATATAACATATATAAACATATATATGTTAATGTATATAACATATATATAATACCTTTGCATTATTATACTAGATATTGTGGCTATAAAACAGAATAGAATATGAAATTTGTCCTCAAGGATGTAAAAAGTACATTTAATTTTTTTATTTCTTCTCAGAACATTGTAATAAATGTAGTACATTTTCCTTTGTAGAATTAGTAACCATAGTATTCATTTGAATATTCAGTGGTAATGTGAGTTTCAATTTTTAGCTTTATAGGTACTTTCTAGTGACTGATATAATAGGTTTCAGAGGCCCATTAACTCTACCTGGTGTCCACATAAGTAATCACATATTCTGTTGTATGAATGGCTTACATTTTTCATAACGACCTGCAAATATAAAACCTTTCTTTCTCTCCCTATTAGTTATTCTCTCTTGGCACATAAGTAGAAGAGACATAATGAAATACCAGGAGTTTTATCTATTTGAACTCAAGTAATATCTCCCAAGGTGACATTCCCATGGTTAAAAAAGCAGTCTTCTTGGTTTTTGTGTTTTAAAACACTTATTTAGATCTAGATTTAAATGGTGCTTTTCTTGTAGGAATTTGAAAATGCTTAACAATCTAAAGTTAATTATTACTCCTTACAAATATATTCAAGTTTCTCAAGTTCTCTAATTGGCTATTCTTCCTGGCCAGTTGCCTGTAGATTGTCTTAGAAAATGTGCTGCTTTGACAAGGTAGTAGTTACACGATGTTGTTCCTACTGTTCTATTCTGGATGTCTCTCACGCTGCCCTATCAGAATACCGTGAAGTGGCATAGGAAGATCACTGGAGGGTGCAGTGAGCTTAAACTGATCTGGCTACTGCCAGGTCTTGAGAATGAGAAGAGGGAAGAGTTGCTGTGTATGTTGAGCAATTAGCGTACTATCAAATGAATCTGATGACAATATATTGCCTGGCCCACTCAAAGTCTATTTTGTATATGAGATTGATTATTCCACATGAGAGCAGGAACCTCTCTCTCATAATGAGTCAGGGAAGTGACAATTTCTCGTTAAATTTCAGAGTTATGGGGGATAACTCTAGTGTGTATTCTGCAGATATGCCTCAAAGATAAGAATAAATTAAATGCAGTGGAGATGTGTACATGAATTCAAAAATTTGTTCTTTAACCAGTTTGTATTTATTAGCTCCTCTGTGGCTTCCGTTATGAGAATAAAACGATGAATAAAACAAGTTTACACTTGTTTTATCTTGTCATCTTATCTTGTCATCTTAAATGCTCAACATAGTCTTAAATGATTTGATTTGATGCTTTGATTTTAGTTAAATTTATAACCTAGTGACTAAAAGGGCATTCCTTGGAGTGGCAGAGACGTTCTGTGTTTTCCATTAAATACTGTTACAATGAGTAGATTTTGTTATATGAAAATTTTACTCAAAGTAAGTTGATGTTGGTCAAAAGGTGCAGTTTCAATTATGCAGGATGAATAAGTTCTGGAGATCTTTCATACAGCATGGTGACGATAGTTAACCAATATTGTATTTTGTACTTAAAGATTGCTAAAAAGAGTAAATTTTAAATGTTCTTACCACACTTACGAAGAAAAACTGGTAACTATGTGAAGTAACGGGTGTGTTAATCAGTTTGATTGTAGTAATCATTTCACAATATACAGGCACATCAAAACATATTGTACACCATAAATATATACATTTTTTTCCAATTATATCTCAATAAGCATTGAAAAAATAAATAAAAATGGTTTATTTTCTCTCTCATTATATAATAGACAATAATGTGTACCAGTACTGCTGGTAAAAGTATTATAAAGAATATTTGCTAATACATATTAATGCACTTAGAGATTATTTTCCCTTTGCTCTGATGTTCTGATTGTGGAATAATTACTGAGTACAGAGTTAATTCCAGGCTTGCTCTTTCCCTCTGTTTCTTTCTCTCTCTTTCACTCACACAAACCAAAGGCATAATTAATAAATGCCCTTTCATGCAGACCTTTGGAATGTCTTTTATTCCATTAAAATTTAGAGAAATTGAATGGTATTTTAAGCCTTTAACACCTTGCTTTAATTTACTATTTTCTACTAAAGAATTGGGATTTCAACAATCCACAGGTGCCTCAAGCTTAATATGTTCAAAGTTGAACTCCCTATTGTTCCTTACTAACTTGTATCTTCTGCTCTCCAAACTTCCGTGAATGATACCGTCACTTACCAGTCACTCAAGACAGAGGTCTAGAATTCCTCCATGCCTCCCTTTTCCTGGTCCTTTACCTATGAACTGTATTCCAGTTCCATCAGTCCACCTCCTTGACACTTCCTGGATCTATTCCCCTGGAGTTACTATTGTGCTTCCAACTTAATTCAGGCTCCATTCATCTTTTAACTGGCCTGCTGCTTTTCTACAATTAATACTTCTGCAGTGGCAAGGTGATCACTACAATATCGAATTGGTTATGTGAACTCCTAAAGTTTAATCTTTTACTAATTTCCCAGTGCCTACAATGTTAGAATCCAAATTCCTTGGTATGACATACAAGGTCCTCCATGATATGAAGCCTATGCATGTCTTCAATAGAATTATAGAACCCGACCATATTTAATATGTTTATTTAATATTTAATACAGAATCTTAAACCATGATAGGTTGTCTCACACATATGTAAAATAAAAGTATTATAAAGAATATTTGCTAATGTATATTTATGCAGTTGGGGATTATTTTCCCTTTGCTCTGATGTTTTTTGGTTTTGTCTGAGACAGTTTCCCTCTGTGGCCCAGGCTGGAGCGCAGAGGCATGATCTCAGCTCACTGCAGCCTCTGCCTCCCAGGCTCAAGTAACCCTTCTACCTCAGCCTCCCCAGTAGCTGTGACTAGGCACATGCCACCACGCCTGGCTAATTTTTTTATATTTTTGGTAGAACTGGGGTTTTGTCATGTTGCCCAGTCTGGTTTCAAACTTCTGAGCTCAGGCGATCCACCCATCTCAGCCTCCCAAAGTGTTCTGGTTATAGGTGTTAGCTGCTGTGCCCAGCCTATAATTTTTATTAATTTATTTCCTCTATCTGGAATAGCCTTACCCAAACAGGGTCACCTAGTGAAATAGCTACTCTGCGACAGTGTCGACTGCATTTGGAAATTACTCATCTTTCTCTGAGGGATAAATGACTAACTCTTCCTTATGCCACCACAGCATCTGATTTCTATACACGCATTCCCTTGTAAATTCTTTGCAGAGCATTTCCATAACTGATTCAGCTCTGAGATTCCTATACCACACCTGGCATCTGACACATGGTAAACACCAAATCCTTGACAAGTTACTGACTACTATTTACATTGTATGTGATTTATTTGGGCTGAACTAATTATGATGCTTTCAAAATGTAAATGTGTATAGTTTTTAGCATCAATGAAATCCAGAAGAGATAGTTGGAGAAAAGGTTTCTGAGGTTTTTAGGATTGAAGGAAGTATAGGTAAAAGATCATAAAACTGTCAGCAGCTTTTTAAATATACAGAGTGTTACATAAACACATATCTGTCCATAAGTAGTGGTGTCATAAAATTGTCTATCCTTCACCTCAAATACACAAAGTGTAATTTATTTTTTGTTTAACGGATTTGGTCTTCTTTATGTGATGAGTATTGGGATATCACACTTTATTTTGGTTCATTTACATCTAATCTTACATTGGTCTATAATGCTGTAGATTCAAGTATCCCTTTAGGCAGTGCTGACTCTCTTGGTTAAAAATTCTCTCAACCAGTACCTCTCTGCCTACTCATCCTAAAGTGGCATCTGAGGGAAGGGTTGATTTCCTAAGCTCTTAGTGCTGAGATAACATCCCTGCATTGTGATGCCCTGTGACAAATGTGAACTCCTTTTTTTTTTCTCCTATATTCCTGTAGTTGCTACTCTCTCTGTTGGTCATAATGGCTGAGCTCCTAAACTGTTTGAGTCTAGAGTGACATCTGTCTTGTGTGTCCAGTAGAGACTGGTGGTCCTCTCTTGCCTACCTAAGCTCTTTTATTATAATAATAATTATTATTATATTATTATTATAATTATTATTATACTTTATTATATACTTTATATATATACTTTATTATTATACTTTAAGTTCTAGGGTACATGTGCACAATGTGCAGGTTCGTTACATATGTATATATGTGCCATGTTGGTGTGCTGCATCCTGTCCCTCCACCCCACGACAGGCCTACCCAAGCTCTTCATGGCTCAGGATGGCACCATAGGCTCCCTGAATCATGGCTTCAGTTGTTATAGGGTCCTCACTGTTCAACCTCCAGGCCACCTTGCCAGTCCAACTCTACTCCAGATGACCCTGAAATGATTCAAATCATACCATGTGTCTGTTTCCATTAGTGAAGGGTGATGTGATAGAGCAGTCGCAGTCATCATGTCTTTGGAGCTAGAACAAGAACATAAATGGAGATTCTTAGTTTTACATTAAATATTTAACTCATGAATCCATCTGACAGGCTGTTAAAAATATATGCTATCCTTCTACCTTGACAAAAATATCTTCTTAATGGTCCGGAGAGCCAGATTTGAATTGAGAATCATCTGACTCCTTAAAGTTTTGGAGCCAAGAAAACAAAACAAAACAAGACAAAAAGAGTGGTACAGGCGAACTAGCACCTGACAGCTGCCCTGTGTCTAACACCAGATTTTGTTCATCCCTGAGGCTGTTAGCATCTTGAGAGCTTCAAACAAACCTGTATGAATGCCCCAGCCCGTATGTTGAAACTGTTTAAACATGCTATGCCTCAGGTCCAGAGATACCCATATAGGTGGCAAAATTCATTGCAAAGAGGAAAATCCAAGGAATGAACTCCCACAGACCAGGGCAGAGGGCTCGGAGAGGAATGTCTAGAGTCCTGGGTGGGTACTGATTCCAGATAGGTATAATATCAATAGGTAATTTAGACTCCCCTTGGCCTTATGGAATAAGGAGTGAGCTAGAGGAGGGAGGGAGAACCCTCCAACATGCAGGGACTGGGTGTCCTTGATCTAAGGTTCATACGTACTCAGTTCACAGTTAGATTTCCATCATCTCAAGTCTAAAAGACTCCTATGTGCCGCTGTCCTTACTTAAGGTCTTCTGTTTATACCATGGCCTAGTTCTCCTTTTATATTCTTTTATCTTCTTAAAGAGAACGAGTCACTAACACAATCTGCTTGGGAACAATACACTTTTTGGTAGCATCTTAGAGCAGAAAAGATTTTTAAAAAGCAACAATATAAAGAGGAAATTAATTTTCTTTTTGTTTCCTAAGTATTGCTTAATAGTTACAATATATTTTTCCTATTACTTATATGAGTATTGCCATGGACACTTTGTAGGCTGTGGTAATACACACTCATAAATTCAGCAGTGAACTCCTCTAGTTCTGCAGATAATGCTGTTATTTCTTTTAAAACACATGGTTATTCTATTATGCATGTGAACCTTGGAATAAAATATATATTAAAATATGACTAAAAATCAAAACAGATTGTGTAGGCTTAGGATGTACTATACTTTAAAAGATCTGTATTTTTCACACTGAGGGGAGAGAACTACTGAAATAAAGTGTAGTGTGTCAAAGCACTATGCACAGAGTATGAGAATGGCAATATTGAATATCCTTGCCCAACTATGGAAAATTAAGGATTCAGATTTTAGGAAATGCTAAATGTGTTAAAATGGAAAATGTAACTGTGTCAAAGTACTAAGTACAGAATATACGAATTAATGACAATATTGAATATCCTTGCCCAACTGTGGAAAATTAAGGATTAAGATTTGAGAAAGGCTAAATGCATTAAAATGGAAAATGTAGGCCAGGAGTAGTGGCTCATGCCTGTAATCCCAGTACTTTGGGAGGCCAAGGCAGGTGTGCAATCACCTGAGGTCAGGAGTTCATGAACAGCGTGGCCAACATGGTGAAACCTCGGCTT
>NW_012107330.1:846020-848050 GCF_000951045.1 Mandrillus leucophaeus | reverse complement strand
TAGGCTTAGGATGTACTATACTTTAAAAGATCTGTATTTTTCACACTGAGGGGAGAGAACTACTGAAATAAAGTGTAGTGTGTCAAAGCACTATGCACAGAGTATGAGAATGGCAATATTGAATATCCTTGCCCAACTATGGAAAATTAAGGATTCAGATTTTAGGAAATGCTAAATGTGTTAAAATGGAAAATGTAACTGTGTCAAAGTACTAAGTACAGAATATACGAATTAATGACAATATTGAATATCCTTGCCCAACTGTGGAAAATTAAGGATTAAGATTTGAGAAAGGCTAAATGCATTAAAATGGAAAATGTAGGCCAGGAGTAGTGGCTCATGCCTGTAATCCCAGTACTTTGGGAGGCCAAGGCAGGTGTGCAATCACCTGAGGTCAGGAGTTCATGAACAGCGTGGCCAACATGGTGAAACCTCGGCTTCACTAAAAATACAAAAATTAGCCGGGGGTGGTGGTGCATATCTGTAGTCCCAGCTACTTGGGAGGCTGAGACAGGAGAATTGTTTGAACCCGTGAGGTGAAGGTTGCAACGAGCCAAGATCGTGGTACTGCACTCTAGCCTGAGTGACAGAGTGATACTTCATCTCAAAAAATAATAAAAATAAAATAAATGGAAAATTATGAGCAGAACATTTTGTCATTTAGTTGATAAATCTGTAGTTTAGAGTTTGCCATGAGTCAAACACTATGGTTTCCCAAGTGAATTAACTTTCATAATAATTTGCCTTTTTAAACATGATAATTACACATTCCACAATGGTAATTATAGTTAACTATATTTTAAAAGAACTCACTTTTTCTATTTATGTATCTATTGCTTTGAAAGTGAAAATGTAAAAAAAAAATTTTATCAACATCACCAACATGTTTGTCTATAAATCTCTAACTGAATTGTATTCTATATCTGTAAACTGATAGACCCTTGCTTTAGAAACTTATGTGGAAATACCACTCCAGAGAAACCCTGTGTCCCTATCTCCCACCTGGGACTTTTCAGAACCTGTAGTGTTCACTTCAAAACGTCTAATATGGGAATTATAGTGTGGTGTTCTTTAACTTTTAATATCACGGATCCCATAATTTGGAACATCAAGTAACATTTTGTAGAGCTACTATTCCTCAGAACACAGTTTGAGAAATGTTCTAATAGAGTCATTTTCTGCAAATAGGAAATTCCTACAAATATTATTATACTAAGTCATACTAAAACCTACTCTGATTTGATGTATTAATAATAAAGTAGTTTAGATTACTTTAATTTTTGAAGATTATTGCCAAAACTTCTTTCCGAAGAGTAATCTACAATAAATTAAATTGAGTCCACATATAATGCTGGTCATATGTACAGTAACAGTAACGTCTAAGATAACAGAATAATATAAATCTTATTACTTTTGTGAAAAATATAAAGGGTTACAAAGTAAAATATTAATTGTCTAAAATTTGACTTTCTAGAGGCTTGATGTACTATGATGTAACCCTTAAAATGTGGATGTTCTTGTCAGAAATCTAGCTCTATATTGGGTTCTTTTATCGTCAGTATGACTGGGGCAGGTTACTGCATCTCTTTAGGTTTGTTCACTCACAGATAAAATGGTGGTTAATAATATCTTCCTAGAAGAGTTGTGATATTAAAGAGATGGCCTTTATATGTAAACCTCCTGGCACCTCATAGAAGCATTGATGACTCTTCTACCATTCATTTTCTTTGAAATCTATTTGTTTTTGAGGAAGTACTTCTTGGTGACAGTGAAGGTCCTTAACCCTCAACAAAAAGACAAAACTCAGATTCTTGGAGGAAAGAATGTAGCACTCTGTTTAACTTTGTTATAAAAGGTTAAATTTTCCCTTCAGAAATTTGGAAGGCATGGGGAGAATTTAAGGGAGCAATAAAGAAGAAAAGCAGAAATCTGAGCATGGGTGACAATAAAAATAAATGATAAATACATGCATGTACACTCATGCATGTTTGTACATACACATGCACATGTGCACACATGCCCAACAACCA
>NW_012107330.1:842834-845970 GCF_000951045.1 Mandrillus leucophaeus | reverse complement strand
CTACTTGGGAGGCCGAGGCAGGAGAATTGTTTGAACCCGTGAGGTGAAGGTTGCAATGAGCCAAGATCGTGGTACTGCACTCTAGCCTGAGTGACAGAGTGATACTTCATCTCAAAAAATAATAAAAATAAAATAAATGGAAAATAATGAGCAGAACATTTTGTCATTTAGTTGATAAATCTGTAGTTTAGAGTTTGCCATGAGTCAAACACTGTGGTTTCCCAAGTGAATTAACTTTCATAATAATTTGCCTTTTTAAACATGATAATTACACTTTCCACAATGGTAATTATAGTTAACTACATTTTTAAAGAACTCACTTTTTCTATTTATGTATCTATTGATTTGAAAGTGAAAATGTAAAAAAAAAAAATTTATCAACATCACCAACATGTTTGTCTATAAATCTCTAACTGAATTGTATTCTATATCTATAAACTGATAGACCCTTGCTTTAGAAACTTATGTGGAAATACCACTCCAGAGAAACCCTGTATCCCTATCTCCCACCTGGGACTTTTCAGAACCTGTAGTATTCACTTCAAAACGTCTAATACGGGAATTATAGTGTGGTGTTCTTTAACTTTTAATATCACGGATCCCATAATTTGGAGCATCAAGTAACATTTTGTAGAGCTACTATTCCTCAGAACACAGTTTGAGAAATGTTCTAATAGAGTCATTTTCTACAAATAGGAAATTCCTACAAATATTATTGTACTAAATCATACTAAAACCTACTCTGATTTGATGTATTAATAATAAAGTAATTTAGATTACTTTAATTTTTGAAGATTATTGCCAAAACTTCTTTCCTAAGAGTACTTTACAATAAATTAAATTGAGTCCACATATAATGCTTGTCATATGTACAGTAACAGTAACATCTAAGATAACAGAATAATATAAATCTTATTACTTTTGTGAAAAATATAAAGGGTTACAAAGTAAAATATTAATTTTCTAGAATTTGACTTTCTAGAGGCTTGATGTACTATGATGTAACCCTTAAAATGTGGATGTTCTTGTCAGAAATCTAGCTCTATATTGGGTTCTTCTTCTATCGTCAGTATGACTGGGGCAGGTTACTGGATCTCTTTAGGTTTGTTCACTCACAGATAAAATGGTGGTTAATAATATCTTCCTAGAAGAGTTGTGATATTAAAGAGATGGCCTTTATATGTAAACCTCCTGGCACCTCATAGAAGCATTGATGACTCTTCTACCATTCATTTTCTTTGAAATCTATTTGTTTTTGAGGAAGTACTTCTTGGTGACAGTGAAGGTCCTTAACCCTCAACAAAAAGACAAAACTCAGATTCTTGGAGGAAAGAATGTAGCACTCTGTTTAACTTTGTTATAAAAGGTTAAATTTTCCCTTCAGAAATTTGGAAGGCATGGGGAGAATTTAAGGGAGCAATAAAGAAGAAAAGCAGAAATCTGAGCATGGGTGACAATAAAAATAAATGATAAATACATGCATGTACACTCATGCATGTTTGTACATACACATGCACATGTGCACACATGCCCAACAACCACATAAAACAAGAGACACTGGCCGGGCGCAGTGGCTCACGTCTGTAATCCCAGCACTTTGGGAGGCTGAGGCGGACAGATCATGAGGTCAGGAGTTCAAGACCAGCCTGGTCAAGAGACAAGCCTGGCCAATATGGTGAAAGCCCGTCTCTACTAAAAATACAAAAAGTAGCTGGGTGTGGTGGTGGACATTTGTAATCCCAGCTACCCGGGAGACTGAGGCAGGAGAATTGCTTTAGCCCGGGAGGCAGAGGCTGCAGTGAGCCGAGATCGCACCATTGCACTACAGACTGGGTACCAAAACAAGACTCTGACTCAAAGAAAAAAAAAAAAAAAAAAGACACTGAAAAAAAGAGAAAATTAACTGTGATGCTTACTACTCCTGTGAGGTTGATTTAACTGCTACCTGGACTGCAATTTAACATGATGAACTTAAGAGTACAAGACATCTGGAATTAATTTTGAAAAATTATTATTAGAATAATGACACTTAAAGTGTTGACTTTTGACTTCTATGGAATATTTATTATGTAGAACATTCTGCATACAGGCAGGACTTTGTAAAGCAAAATTTATAGCTTTGTGTTCAGGAGTGATTGCAAACAACTAAGATAGTAGAATCAGGGGTTTTTTTAGAGTACTATGCTATAGTTTTGCTCAATATATGTTAAAGGAATCTGAAAGAATAAAGAGAATCATGCAGATTATCCTAAGGATTCTCCTAAGGAAAATTGAGTTTTCTGTGCTACCCAGAGAAGGGCCCAAATGGTACTGGATTCCTGTTGTAACTTAAAGGGAAGCTTTTACAGTGGTTGGAACCTGTGATATCCTGAAAATGAAGGTAGCAGATGTCCTCAAGTTTCTTACAGCAGGAACCCACTTAGGTAGCACCCACCTTGACTTCTAAATGTATCAGTACATCTATAAAAGGAAAAGTGACGGCATCTATATCCTAAATCTGAAGAGGACCTGGGAAAAGCTTTTGCTGGCCGCCCGGGTCATTGTTGCCATTGAAAACTGATGTCAGTGTCATGTCCTCCAGGAATACTGGCCAGAGGGCTGTGCCAAAGTTTGCTGCTGCCACTGGAGCAACTCCAGTTGCTGGTTGCTTCATTCTTATGGTGTTCACTAACCAGATCCTGGCAGCCTTTCAGGAGCCACAGCTTCTAGTGGTTAATAATCCCAGGGCTGACCACCATCCTCTCACAGAGGCATCTTTTGTTAACCTGCCTGCTATTGTGCTGTGTTACACAGATTCTCCTCTGTGCCATGTGGACATTGCCATCCCATGCAACAAAGGAGCTCACTCAGTGGGGCTGATGTGGTAGATGGTGGCCCGGGGCGTTCTGCACATGTGTGGCACCTTCTCCCATGAACATCCGCAGGAGGTCATGCCTGATCTCTACTTCTACAGAGATCCTAAAGAGATTAAAAAGGAAGAGCAGGCTGCTGCTGAAAAAGCTCTGATCAAGGAAGAAGAATTTCAAGATGAATGGCCTACTCTAGCTCCTGAGTTTGCTGCTACTCAGCCTGAGGTTGCAGACTGGTCTCAAGGTGTGCAGGTGCTCTCTGTGCTTATTCAGTAGAGCTCTGCTGA
>NW_012107330.1:821937-841429 GCF_000951045.1 Mandrillus leucophaeus | reverse complement strand
TATTTGTATAGTATTGTATTTTGAATGTGCTGGATTAATGGATTAATTCCATTTTTAAATGAAATGTGGAAAATCTTGTTTTAAGATGAAGAACCCTCACTAAATAGAATCTCTGTACCCTAAAATGGCCTTTTTAATTGGGAATTTTCAAAGTATGAATTTCATTAATTACAACAACCAATCAAAATCCTTACCTATGAATTGTCCTGTTCTAAAGCAAGAATGTTCAACTCAGACATCGAATGGTGAAGCAAGAGGAGATTTCCCTGTTAGCCTTCTTATAGATTGTGGATATTGGTTATTTGACTTTGAAACATTAAAGAAGAATGTGTTTCAGGGCAGACATGTTGGTAAAACTGTTTCTGTTGCAAAAGTTTTAGAGGACAACCCAACCTTTTAATGTGGTGAACTTCCTTTATCATCCTGTCACTGCACTGGACCAGGATTTCATGGCACAGAAAAAAACCTGGCCATCAAATCATAGCATATGAACAAGTAGATGGCCCAAATGTTTGAAAGCATAAACATGCCTCTCTCACTGGGCGCTGGTTGAGAGGGTTTGAAGCCCATTATTTGTAATTGCAGTTCAGACGAGGAGAAAAAAAACTGCGTCCAGATGAGAAACAATTGGAATGTTTGTGTGGATTTGGGTTTTGATAGCTTCTGTCACATTCCATCACTGTTTGTGTGAGCATTTTCCAATCTGCTGTCCCAACATCAAAGCCATTTCTGCATAATTTTTTTCTCTGTATTGCTTGTTCTTTTCAAAATTTGGTTTTCTATCCTCTTCTCCCCCAGTCTCAGTTAGATTTGCATTTTAATGTATCATCTATCTAATGTATTGTCTATTTCACTTCTAACAGTTGTATCTCTTACATTTACAAATGTACTTCACCATATTTCTTCCAGAACAGTCATCTTTCTTATTATTTTACTGCACTCATGACATAATATTGTAACTATTTACAGTTCTAAGACAAAGGAAACCTTTCCAGAAGAGCTTTCAACTTTTTCTCTTTTGACTGGGAGTATGTCTCTCTATGTCGATTTTGTCCTTCTAAGTGATAAATGTTTTATGAGTTTTTTTGGTCTATCCATATGATAATAGAATCTGAGCATTAATATTTGTTTTGGTGGACCATGCACAATTTCTAAAATCCAAAATTTATTTTCATAACCAATATTACAGTAAATTTGTTAAGTATATACAAGGTTTGGAGGCTTATTGGCTTAATAGGCTCAATCCATAGAAAAGGATAATCGAATACCTACTCAAAAGCATCCCACCTTGAGAGTCAACTAAGTGGGGAAAGGAAAAGTATGCTTTTCTCTTCAGACAGCCTTTGTATCAGTGTTTCAGTAATCTACTTGACTACTTATTCCCATTTCATTTCTTCTCTTTGAATATTGCCTTTGCCTCTCCTGGAACAGCAGAGTTAATCTTATAGGAATACCTAATTCCACAAATTCTTTAGAATAGTATAAGGTTGAGCAGTGATTGGCCCTTACCCTGCTTTCTGGTCTCTCCTTCCACCACCGGCTTCCGAGCGGTTCACAATCTTACATCTTGAAAACTACTTTCAGTTCCTGAAATGGACCAGGATTCTTCCTTTTCTTTTCTTTTTCTCTTTTTTTTTTTTTTTTTTTTCTGTTTTTGTTTGGGTGGTTGTTGTTGTTGTTTATTAGAATCAAGGTCTCACACTGTTACCCAGGCTGGTCTCCGTCTCCTGAGCTCGAGTGATCAATTGCCTCAGCTTCCCAAAATCCTAGGATTGCAGGTGTGAGCCACTCCACCAGCCAGACCAGGATTCTTTCAAGTTTTGGTGACATTGTATATCGTTCCCTATTCTTGGAATACTCTCCCCATCTGATTACACCGGGACAGCTTTCTAACATTTTTTTCAAGGGTTTTTTAAACCATAAAATTAAAGAAATAGAAAAGCATTCCTTGAGATTAATTCTCCTGGCTGTGTTGTGTAATCTTTCTAGGTGCCTGCATGCTCTATGCTTACTTCTTTAATAATAATTATTATTTATGTGTTTTAAATAATTTACTCATCTGACAAACTTATTCAGCAAACAACTCTAGTTATCATCAGTCCTATTTTATGAATGTAGAAAATAAGGCAAAGAAAATTAAGTTACTTACCCAATTCTCACAGCTAATGATAGAGCAAATTTTGAAGAGGTCTGTAGCAGGGCTGTCCATTAGAAATCTAATATGATATACCTAATGTAAATGATGAGTTAATGGGTGCAGCACACCAACATGGCACATGTATATATATGTAACAAACCTGCACGTTGTGCACATGTACCCTAGAACTTAAAGTATAATAAAAAACAATTTTTAAAAAGAGAAAAAATAAAAATGGTTAAGATCCATAAAAAAAGAAATCTAATATGAACTAAAAATGCAATGCAGTTTTTAAAAAATTTCAAGTAGATATATTACAAAAGCAGAAAGAAACAGGTAAAATTAATTGTACTGTTATTTTATTTCAAATATCATTTCAACATATGACCCATATAAAAATGAGATTTTTTTTTTATTTCTTCACACTGAGTTTTCATATCCAGTGTATATTTTAAACCTAAAGCAGATTTTGATTCAGACTGGCATTCTAGAGTGCATGTAGCTAACTGCTACCTTTATTCAAAGCACAAGTCTTTACTCTTAATTACAGCACCCCTCTTTGTATTGAAATAGTTTTATTTGCCTGCCCCATTCTACTGTGTGCATCTTTACTGGGTGAAGAATACACTATTCATTTCTTTATTTCAAGTATATAGACTGGTTAATGCCTAAGATATAGAAACAATAAATGCTTATGGAATTTTGTTGCTGGAGTATTGCAGTGGCTTCAGAGTACAGAGATTTTTGGATACTCTTTTTTAGCCATCATCGTAGAACTGAAAATCTAAAAGATTCAAAATGCTTGACCAAATTTCTAAAAGGCATGTATTTGCCTTTTAGACTTCTGAGCTGGTCATACAAGAAGATTGGGAAGCTATCGTGGAAGTTAGTTGTGGCCCCTACAGACAGTAGAATATGCCAAGTTTCCACTTTAAGAATGCATGTAAATGCTATGACTTTCACTAAAACCACATAGCAATATAATAACTGAAAATGTGTTCTAAAGGTGTACTGACACATTTTCTAATTATTATAACATATTGTATTTTGTTACCATTAGTAGAAAAATGGGATCAGAATTAGCATTGTACTATTATTTTGGTAAAATCATGAATGGGATCATGACTCGCACATAGTAGATTCCTAATAAATATTAATTTGATTTGATTTATTTGAGCCAGGGTTAGTAAGTTCAACTCCTACTGGTTTCTGTTATTTATTTGAGAACCTATTCGACTTGCCATCATTGGGACAAGCTGGGACAGTTCCTTAAAATGAACTCTATTGTAGTCAAATTGTTCCATCTGTTTTCCCTAAATGAAAGAAGATTCCCTCGATGCTAGTCAATGAATGAGGGCTCCTTGACTCAGAACCAGATGCAAGCTTTATACTAGCCTTCCATTTCAGCCCAATTACATTCTTGGCAGCCTGTGAGACTCATGGGGTAAACTTTTTATAACAATTATCAATATCAGCCAATTTTTCAGAATGGGCAGGAATAAACTTCAATGGCTCCAGGATGAGTTTTCTGTCTTCCAAAGGCTCTGTCTGGCTGGCTGCCATGGAGAATATGTAGGAGCATAAAGGCTGCTGTTTTATGTAACACTCTAGAAATCAGCTAACTTTATGACTACTTAGAGTTTTAAGATTTTATCAATCTAAATTAACCATTTAGTATTGTCTTAGGTTACTTTTTTGTGACATAGAGAACATTATTTTTATTCCTGTGATACAGACCTCCAAGGTGTGTGAGTACATTACATAGCAATGACTGGAGTCGGGTCTATTGTTGACTCTCTCATAGTTATCGTGGAAGAAAGAGAGAAAGTGTCTTATTGATGGGATATAGGGCCAGAAAAAGCCTGGAACATCCTTTGAACTCCCTTTGGGTTAGTGCGTGTGTATTAGGATGGGAGATTTGGGGAAGTAGAGTGGAAATTGATGGTGTTATGAGATGACATCGTGTCCTTTAACTCAGGAATGACTAAATCCTGTCAATATCTAGCAATCCCTATACATTGTGATCTCAGATAGGTTGTTATGCAATGGCAATGATACTTATGAATACACACTACTCTATTATTCACTGAATGTTCATAATCACAAAAGGGAAATTGTTTCTTAAATTGCAATAGGGCACCAAGATTTTTCTCAAGATTTAAGAGAAAACTTTTCTATTTTGAGAAGTTTGAAAACTAAAACAAAGAACACATTCATATGAGAAGAGAAGAAAGTGAGAAGACATGAGTCCTCTGGCCTCTTAGCCAGGCTCTAATGGGTTCAGCCCACAGAGGTAGGAATTAGAAGATATCATAGACCATATCAACTTGGACTTCTTAGAAATTCAGCCACAGAGTTTCTGAAGCATGAGAACAGACTAATACAAAAAATCACTTTTGTTATGCATTAGCAAAGAACTTGGAGGCATTGTGTCCCTGCCTTATGGATCTGTGGAACTTTGAATTTAAGAGTGATGGATTAGGGTATCTGGTAGAATAAATTTCTAAGGGGCAAGTGATTCAAGATGTGGCCAGTCTGCTTCTAAAAGCCTATATTCATATGTGTGAGCAAAAAATGACCTGAAACTGGAACTTATATTTAAAGGAAAAACAGAGCATCAAAAATTGTAAAATTTGCGCCCTGACCATGTGATAGAAAAAAAAAAAAAAAAAGCCCATTTGACAGGGAGGAATTCAAGCAGGCTACAGAAATTCGCATAAGTAAAGAGGAGTCAATTACTAATAGCCAAGACAATTGGGGAAAGAGCCTCCAAGGCATTTCAGAGACATTTGTGGCATCCACTCCCATCATAGACTCAGAGGCCTAGGAGGACTGAATGGTTTCACGGGCCAAGCCCAGGGCCCCACTGCCCTGTGTAGCCTTGGGACACTGCTCCCCACATCTCACTCTGCTCCAGCTCTAGCCAGAAAATTTGCAGGCTAGTCATTTAGTAGAAAAGAAAAGCCATTTGCAGGGGAGGAATTCAAACAGGCTGCAGAAATCTGCATAAGCAATGAGGAACCAGTTGCCAATACCCAAGACAATGGGGAGACCTTGAAGGCATTTCAGAGACCTCCATGGCAGTAATTCTACTCACAGACCCAGAGGCTTAGGAGGTCTGAATGGTTTTGAGGGCCAAGCTCAGGGCACCATGGACCTATGCAGCCTTGGGACACTACTCCCTGCATCCCAGTCACTTCAGAACTAGCCATGGTTCAACAAGGCCCAGGTACAGCTCAGGCCACTGCTTCAGAGGATGCAGATTGTAAGTCTTGGTGGCTTCCAAGGGGTGTTAAGCCTGTGGGTGCATAGAATGCCAAAGCTGAGCCTTGAGAGCCCCTGCTTAGATTTCAGAGAATGTATGGAAAAGCCTGGATGTCCATGCAGAAGCCTGCTGCAGCAGCAGAACCCTCATGGCGAACCTCCAGGAGGGTAGTGTGGAGGGAAAATGTGGGGTTGGAGTCCCCACGCAGAATCCCCACTGGAGCACTGTCTAGGGGAGCTGTGAGAAGAGGGCCACTATCCTTTAGACCCCAGAATGGTAGATCCACCAGTAGCTTTCACCCTCAGCATGGAAGAGCCACAGGCACTCAACACCAGCCCATAAGAAGAGTTGTGGGGTCTAAATCCTAGAAAGCCACAGGAGTGGAGCTGCCCAAGGCTTTGGTAGCCCTCCTTTTGCATCAGTGTGACCTGGATTGAGACATGGAATTAAAGAAGATTATTTTGGAGCTTTAAGATTTAATGACTGCTTTTCTGGGTTTCAGACTTGCACAGAGCCTATAGCCTCTTTCTTTTGACCAATTTCTCCATTTTGGAAAGGAAATATTTAGCCAATGCCTATACCCACATTGTATCTTAGAAGTAACTAACTTGTTTTTGATTTTACAAGCTCATATTCAAAAGGAACTTGCTTTGTCTCAGATAAGACTGAGTTAATACTGGAGTGAGTTAAGACTTGGGGGGACTCTTGAGAAGATATGATTGTATTTTGAAATGTAAGAGAGCCATGAGATTTGGAAGGTGCCAGGAGTTGAATAATATGGCTTGGATTTGTGTCCCCACCCAAATCCCATGTGGAATTGTAATCCCCAATGCTGGATCTGAAGCCTGGTTTGAGGTGATTGGATCAAGAGGGCGGATTTTCCTTTCGATGCTGTTTTGGGATAGTGAGTGAGTTCTTGTGAGATCTGATGTTTTAAAAGTGTGTGGTACCTCACCACCTTCCCTCCTTCTGCAGCCGTGTAAGACATGTCTGCTTTCCCTTTGCCTTCCACAATAATTGTAAGCTTCCTGAGGCCTCTCCAAAAGTGGAAACCACTATACTTCCTGTACAGCCTATAGAGCTATGAGACAATTAAACCTCTTTTCTTTATAAATCACCCAGTCTCAGGAACTTCTTTATAGCAGTGCAAGAACAAACAAATACAGAGAGCCAGTGCTTCACATGGCCAGAGTAGAAGCAAGAAAGTTAGGGGTAAGATGCCACACATATTTAAACAGCCAGATCTTGTAAGAACTCACTGTCATGAGAACAGCACCAAGGGTATGGCACTAAACAATTCATGAGAAACCTGCCCCCATAATCCAATCACTTCCTACCAGGTCCCACTTCCAACACGGGGGATTGGCACTCAATATGAAATTTAGAGAGTACAACATCCAAACTGTATTAACACTGATACATAAATCCTCAACAAAATACTAACAAACTGAATTCAGCAACGTGTTTAAGAGATTATACACCATGACCCACTGGGATTATTCCTGTACTAGAATGGTTCAACGTATAAAAATCAATCGTGTAATACATAGCATTAACAGAATGAAAGATAAAATTTACAAGATCATCACAATTGATACAAAAAATATTTAATAAAAATTAATACCCTTTCGTGATGAAAACTCTCAACAAACTAGGAATAAAAGGAAACTGTTTCAATATAATCTAAGTCACCCATGATAAATCCATAGCACACATTCTTCTCAGTGTTGAAATTGCTGAAAAATTGTCCTTGAAGATCAGAAAAATGATAAGATGCTCACTTTTGCCACTTCTGTTCAACATAGTATTGGAATTTCTGATCAAGGACATTAGCCAAGAAAAATAAATAAAAGCCTTGGAAACTGGAAAGAAAGAGGTAAAATTACTTCTGTTTATATATTATATGGTCTTGTACTTAGAAAGTTTTAAAGATTTCCAAAATGTCTGTAAGAACTAACTGAAAACAATAAGCAAAGTGTCAGGATACAAAGTCAATACACAAAAATCAGTTGCATTTTGATGCACTAACAAACAACCCAAAAAAGGAAATTAAGAAAACAGTTCTATTTGTGGTAGCACCAAAAGGATTAAAATTTTAAGAATTTAGTTACCTAAAGAGATAAAAGTCTTGCATACAAAAAACTACTAAGCATTCCTGAAAAAAGCAAAGATATAAATTAATGAAAAGCTATTCCATGTACATGGATTGAGAAACAATATTGTTAAGATGCCAATAATGTCCAAAACAATATACACAGATAAATGCAGTCCTTATAAAAATCCCAGTGATTTTCTGTATAAATAGACAAACCCATCCTAAAATTTATATGGAATCTTAAGGTATCCTAATAGTCAGTACAATCCTCAATATAGAATAACAAAATGTTGAGCTCATACTTCCTGATTTCAAATTTTACTGCAAAGCCACAGTAATCAAAACAATGTGGTACTGGTGTGTTAGCTCTTTTTTGTGTGTTGTTATTATAGATATAAAGGCTGCCCTGAGGCTGGATAATTTATAAGGAAAATGGGCTGGACAGGAAGCATGGTGCTGGCATCTGCTTGGCTTCTGGTGAGGCCTCAGGAAGCTGTCAATCATGGCAGAAGGCAATAGGGTAGCTGACATCTCACATTGTGAGCAGGAGCACAAGAATAGGGGCAGGTGCCACACTCTTTTAAACAACCAGATCTCATGTGTACTCAGAGTGAGAACTCACTCATTACCAAGCCATTCATGAGGGATCCAGCCCTGTGATCCAGTCAGCTTCCATCAGACCCCACCTCCAACACTGGGGATTGCATTTCAATGAGATTGGGAGGGGACAGACAGCCAAACCACATCTTTTGGTGTAACAACAGACATATAGACCAATGGAATAGAACAGAGAGCCCAGAAATAAATTCTCAAATATGTGTTTAAATTATTTTCAACAAGGGTGTTGAGACATCAATGGGGAAAAGACAGTATTTTCAACAAATGTTGTTGGGAAAATTGTTTTTCTACATGCAGTAGAATGGAATGGGATTGTTACCTAAAATGATGTTTAAAAACTAGTTCTAAGTGAATCTATCACATAAGCGTTAAACGTTAAACTATAAAATGTTTAGAAGACAGCAGGACAAAAGCCTAAGTGTTTTTGGCAGTAGCATTTCTTGGATATGACATCAAAAGACATCATCCACAGAGCCATATGGTAATCTATAGATTGGGAAGAAATAGTTGCAAATCATATCTATGATAAGGGATTCATATCCAGAACATACAGAAAATGCCTACAACTCAACAAGAATAACAAAACAAACAGCATAATTAATAGACAAAGGAGTTACATGAATATTTTTCCAAAAAGATATGCAAATATCCAATAATCATGGAAAAAGATGCTCAATGTCACTAATCATTAGGAAAATGCAGGTTAAAACCATAATTTGAGACCACATCACATTCACTATGATACATACTATCAAAAAGAAAGTAAATGGAAAATAATATTTGGTGATGATGTGGAGAAGCTGAAAGTCTTGTGCACTGTTGATGGGAACGTGAAATATTATAGCTTCTGTGGAAAACAGTATGATGCTTCTTCACAAAATTAAATGAAGAATTTCTGCATGATCTAGAAATTATTCTTCTGAATAAATACCCAAGTGAATTGAAGGCAGGGTCTTAAAGAGATTTTTATGTACCCCTATTCATAGCAGCATTATTCACAAGAGCTAAAAGGTGGAGGCAACCTAAGTGTCCATTGATGGATGAGTCAGAGAAGCAAAATGTGGTATGTACATACAACGGGAAGTTATTCATCCTTAGAAAGGAAGGAAATTCTGACATATGCTATAATCTTCTAAGGTTCATCCATGCTAAGTGAAATAAGCCAGTTGCAAGCAGACAAATACTGTGTATGACTTTATTTATATGAGGTACTTCGAGTAGTCGAAATCATAGACACAGAAAGTAAAATAATGGTTTCCAAGAAGTGCAGTAAGGAATGAAGGGTTATTGTTTAATGGGTACAGATTTTCAGTTTTGCAAGATGAAAGTGGTTCTGAAGATAGGTGGTAGCAATGGTTATCCAACAGTATGAATGTACTTAACACTGCTCAGTTGAAAATTTAAAATGGTTAGGATGGTAAATGATACATTTTATATTGTGTGCAATTTACTAGAAGTAAGAAATGAGGAAAAAACACAGTTTAAATAAAAACACATATATACATATATATACACACATTTTTGATATGATAATATGTGCTCTCACTTAAGACCAGGAGGACTTAATCAAATTTGCTCCAGCTTTATGACCTTCTTTAGCCCCTTTGAAAGTCATCACTCTATATTTGCTGAGGTTCAAAGGTGGGTCTGCAACAGTCTAGTGAAGACTAGCTCCACTTTTAGCCACATGCTGTTGTGCTGCTACCGTGGTTTCTCACATTTGTTAACTGACACTGACAAGGCTGAAACAAGCGGTAGCATGCACCCTGCAGGGGGGACATGAATGCATACACACCTGAATTTGCCGTGTTCAGACCTCAGTTATTTCCCCTAATTTTGATACTGCAAGGAATGTTGGGATCTACCCCTTCAACTATAGCCTCTGGGTGCTGCAGGACATAACCAGGTAGGGTATGTGCTAGAAGCGGGTGGAGACCAAGCAGCACCATCCCTTGGGGTAGTTATTAAAATTTCACTTCCAAATTGTATTTAAAATCTGTCTCGCATTGGAATTCTGGCTACCCCTTTCTCTTAATTGTGTGTTGTTAGTCCAGTTAATTAAGTTCCCTGGAGTTCAATTTTCTTTATGTAAATATAAGAATTTTCTTTACATAAATATAAGAATTAAATGAGACAAGTATAAATGTCTAACAAAATGTCCTTCCCATTGTAGGTGTTAAGAAATGGCTGTTTCTTTTAATGTACTGCATAACTGTATTTTTTCTCACTGATTAGGTTATGGGTGCCTTTTCCCCTCCTTCTTCCTGCTTCCTAGGGGCATGGTAAACACGTAACAAGTAGTTTATTGAGATTGAAAAGTGTATTCATTATATTGTTGCTTGTTTGTTCTATCAGAACACTTTGATAGGAACAAAAATGGTGATTTTCTATATCATATCATATCTGTATCTTTGAAGACAGTTATCTACCTTTTTATCATATTTGTGCTTCCAGCTGTGCCCAAGAGCAAATGTTATGGAGTTAAAATGCAGGTGAAGTGAGGTAGGATCTGCAGATTGTGGCTCTTATCTGCTTAATGATGTGTGCAATAAGTGTCATATTAGGAAGAAGAACAGGAAGGCCCATGTTTTTGAAGCAGAAACATAATGTTCAGTACAAGGAATCTCATATCATGTTTTCTAAAAAATTGTGTGAGAAAAAAATGGCAAAATAAAATGCTTAAGGAGAGACATCTGTTCTCTCTGATTCTTTAACCCACTTTAAACTTGGAGAAGCAAAGAAAAGCGACAGTTTAATTCTTGTGTTTCTTTAGGTCCAGATCTTTAGCTCTTGCATAAAAGTGAGCAAGCTGCCATCTGTGCAAACAGGTGGCTTGGATTAAATATGATGCTAAGTATTAGAACAATTATATTTATAGGCATGGCAGGAAGTGACAAAATTAAGAAAACCCAGGGTACTTTTAGTATGATGAGAAATGTGAGCCATAAATTGTGTCTAAGAAGATAAAGTATGAAAATATATGGATCTAAACACCTGCATATTTGACATTTGCTTCTGGTAATTCAAGAAGAGATGAAACACAATTACTCATATGCCTCTTTCAACATACTACTGTGGGTCAACTGGACCTATCATAGAACAGTATTAGGGAAGATCCTTTATGTCATGAATAAAGAGTGGCTCAACTATGAATTAATTATGATTTAATAGTGAATCTCTTAGCTTCATAAAGTACATTCTTCACAGCTTGAAGCTAAGTAGAAAGGCCAAAGAATACACAGGTGGGAGGGTAAGCTTAAGGAAGCAGTATAAGCATCATTCATTCATGAAGAGATAACCAGTATTGCAGTAACTAGGCTGGACTTGGAATCCTAATTCAGGAGTTTTCGTTGCTGATTCTTCACTGCGTTCAATGAGGCTTTTTTGATGACTTTTTCATCATGAATGAAATGAAGTCAATGGACAAGATGACCTCCTTGGTTCCGTCCAGCTCTCCAAAACATTTTGGAGCCAATTACTTTGTCAACTTTTTTCTCAGGGGTCCTTTGTAGAAACAGTGTATAAAATTTACTGACAAAATAATTAACTCTTTTTGACTGTTTTCCTTCAGTTAGATTAATATTTTCAAGGTTCATCCATCTTGTACTATATATCATTATTTCATTCCTTTCAATACTTTATTATATGAACATATCACCTTTATATGATTAATGTATTTAATATTGTCAACTTATTCAGAATATATATACTACTTGTAGATCCCTATATTAGAGGTAAGGAGGAGAAGATTCAAATTAAAGGAGAAGGATTACACATAGCAACTATAACACAAGAACAAACATGTTTGTTTCAAAGTTGGTGAGAAGTTAAACTTTACTTTGTGTAGTTGAAATGAATACCAGGAAAATGGCACATTGTTTTGTTTTATATTCCACCAGTAGTTTTGATTTTACAGCCAAACTATATCTAAAGTTTTGTATTTTAAACTTTTGTCGTCTCAATTGTTTCCTTTCTGGTCATCGCTATTTTATCATGTACCTTTAAAAAAGTAAGTTTATTGATATAAAGTTGTATACTATAAAATTCACTCTTATTTTTTAAAAATAATTTTTATTGTGTCTATTTAATGTATACATCATAATGTTATAAGATTTTATATATATATATATATATCTGCATACATAGTAAAATAGTAACTATGGGGGAACAAATTAGCATATTCACCACCTCACATAGTTACCCATTTTTTCCTCCCTGTGATAAAAACTGCTATGAAATTCACCCTTTTAAAGTGTACAATTCATTGGTTTTTAGTATGTTCATAGAATTGTCTAACCATCACTGCTGTTCATTTCCAAAATGCGTTCATCATCTCCAAAGGGAAATCTAGTACACAGTCATTTCTGATTCTCCTCCCCACCAGTCTTTAGCAATCGCTAATCTACTATCTATTTCTATGGACTTTCCTATTTGAACATTTCCTATAGATTGAATTATGCCATGTGCAGTTCTTTATTAATATCTTCTTTCAGTTACATTCATATTTTTAAGGTTTATTCCTCTTGTACCATGTATCATTCCTTCATTCATCCTTATTGATATGTAAATACCAATATTATTATATGGATATACCACATTTCATCAATTCATCATTTCATGATACTGGGATGGCTTCCTTTCGTCATAGCCTTACTACCTTAATATCTTCTTATTTTTTCTTTTTATTATTGTGTGCATGATTAACCTCTGTGGTTTTACTCTATTCTTGGTTCGTTGTCTCATCAAGTGCATATGTGATTTCCAAAATTCTCAAAATGGGAATACTTAGACACTAATTCAATGAGATACGTAAATACCAAATATATACTCAGTCTTATTCTTAGTAATTAGGTTAATAAGGAAATTTGTATATTTTCTTCTAAGAGTACACAGCCATTTTAATGGTTAATGGTAGTATCTGATAAGAAGATGAAAGGTAAGTAGGGTGGAGAATTAGAAATTGCCTACTAAATCATTGTAGTCAGTTACATTACCTCCATCATTATCATACTCAAGACCACTTTATTGGATACATACTCTGTGCAAGATACTTCATTTTTAACATGTATTATAGTATTTGATACTAAAACAACTTATTTTGGACATTTAGGTTTTTTAAAAAATTATTTCAGATGACAAAAGTAAATTACAGATAGCTAATGTAACCAGCTCCAAAATTAAATACTGTTATGTAGAAGAGTCAGAATTTCACCCTAAATTTCTAAGACATATTCCTTCTTCCTTCTTTCACTGCCTGATCTGTCTATCTATCTATTTCTCTATCTATCTATGTATCTATCTATCTATCTATCTATCTATCTATCTATCTATCTATCTATCTATCTATCTATCTATCTCTATCTGTGTATGTGTGTGCATTTGTGTCTGTGTGTGTAAAACTAATATTGTTTGGGAGGAATTCATAATTCATGGAAGGGGTGGACTTTCAAATTGCCCATGATGTTAGATAAGGAAAATTTGGTTAATCATGATGAGAAGTGAGGTAGGGTCACTAGTTTGAAGAAAACAACCACAGCAATAAAAAATGTACTCTCCCCATTCATGTTCTAACACTGATTGATGTTAAATTATAGGTTTAGAGTTTATCCTTACTGGAAGACTTACTTGTAAATTCAGACTGCTGCTTGGCCAATCTGATTACTCTTAACAACTCAACAGGAGACTTGAAACTTTAATGGAGATTTGTGATTCTCCCAGGACATATATCTATATCTTCTCAGCAGTGTCAGACTGATCTGCTGCCAACATGTTTTTCCCCCTCTCAGTAGAATAAATCTCTGACTACACATCCTGGCAAAAGCACACATTTCTCCTGGCAAGCTTCCTCAATGGGCATCAAATATCTTGAGATTTCAGACAAAATCATTTTTCTCCAGGGAAAACATGACTTGTGTAGATGACAGGACCCCAGACAAACAGCAAACCCCACTCAGAATTTTAACAATTACTAAAAATGTATTTTCTATCACAGGCCCACTATTTTTACCACTGGTACCCCCCACCACACACACACACACACACACACACAAACAGATATGTGCAGACATACATGTGCACATACATAATCAATTTTCCTGTACTTACCTGCTTTATGAGATGCAAACTTATGGTGTGTTTGGAGAGCCCCCCCTTTTTTTTTTTTGACAAATAATACCCTCCATAAGTAAACATAGTAATTATCAATGCACACTCATTGTGTAATAGATCTGTTGTCTGTGTCACTTAGCTAACTTTGATCATTTTCTGTCATCCAGAAAATAACTTCTTTCTTAAAAACCAACACACAATCAATGCTTGGCAATAATGGACATGTGATTTAGGTCTGTGCCTAATTAGCACGTTGCATACCACTAATGTACAGCACAAGAATGAGTACCTGGGCGGTCTATGACCAATGAATGCAAGGGACCTCCTACCGAGAACCCTGGAAAATATTGTCTTGCTTTTTTATGTTGTCTTTAAAGTGAGAGGCTGTAGGGATTCCATATGCTGTAGTCATTTTTTGATCATGAAGAGAAAGCTTGTTGGAATGGAGTCATCTGAAAGAAAACTATGGTAAGATATTATTCATGCCCCTGATGACAACACTGAAGTATCTGTATCAAGTCATGCATGTCTGCACGAAGCCCTACATGCAGTCAACCAGTTCGGGAGGTAATCTCATTCAGGCAGGAGTTTCTGATACTTCCAAAAGAAGTAAATAGTCTTTACTTTTCTCCCACCTCCTCCCTAAAGTAGAAAATGGTAACAATGACTTATCTATCAATTCTTAGCTGATCATCCTTCTTCTGAAAACATTAACTTGTATATCGTGGCATGTTCCTGTAGTCCCAGCTACTCGGGAGGCTGAGGCAGGAGAATCGCTTGAACCCAGTAGGCAGAAGTTGCAGTGAGCTGAGATTGCGCCACTGTACTCCAGCCTGGGCAACAGAGCAAGACTCCATCTCAAAAACAAACAAACAAACAAACAAACAAACAGACATTAACTTGTATAATAGCTGTTTACAGTTAGGTAAGTTACATCCTAGGTGTAAGAACAAATATGATTAAGTCCATTGTACAATTTTAGGCTCATCAGCATTTTTTCTTAATCATCTGAATTTTTCTCATAAACTTTAACACTGTTTCAAAAAAAAAATCTTAAAGCCTACATATGCTTGAGAAGTTATTTTATCCAAAGAAAAACGACAACTTATTGGCCAAAGTTTTTGCCTTATTTCCACTTGCTATTGTCTTAGAACTAGCTAGTGTTTTGATATTAGTAACCATCCTATAACTATTTCTTTGTAAGTATTTTCATATATTTTATATTCCTGCCCTTCATTCATGTTGTTAAGCATGTGAATTTTAATTATTCCTTCTGTCACTTCTTTCAATGTTGTTTCTGTTTAAATGAATGCAATACTACCAATTTATTCAACTAAATCAATTTTCTATTTAATTAAGTCTTACTTTATGGTTTAATTATATACTTGGATTACAGTGATCAATTCTTCTCTCTAGAGATTTAATTGAAATATGCAGAAATTGATAAGGTATGCCATTATGCATTTGAAGAGTCACAGCATCTGTTGTTTAGATGTATGAATTAGTTTTCCAGACAACAAAATTCTTCAAAACTACTCTATGCAATTATGTTCAGAACTATAGCATGTATTATATATTTCAGTTATGATATTTCAATTTAGTTTTCTTTCTATAATGTCAGTCAAGTGTTGAGCTTTTGAAATAGCCGATGGTGAAATTTTAGTGACAGAGTATATTGCCTAATCTATAATTTTAAGGAATAAAGTCTGATCTAAACATTGATATGTAAATGATTGCAACTGTGTTTTATAAGGGAACACATTAAAATTGTCAGTTTCCCTTGACATGTTTGCATTACACAAATTTTCCACAGTGAATATACATTACTTTAAAATCAGAAAATGTAAAAAATTATTGTCTTTGACCCATATGTCTTTTTCTTCTATCATCTTTTGTATGCTGATATTAACCATGACTAGAGAAATATTTTTATAAGGGTGAGAAAACTTGCTTAAGTTTTACTAGCACTAGTAACATATCCATCTGTCCATTCAACTGAAATACTAGTGGGAAGACATTGAATCTTGAAAGACACAGCTTTATCAAAGATGTTGTAGAGTAAACATGTTTGTCAATTGGACAATATCAATAGTCAATGGAAATTAACTAAAGTTCCTGGACTGACCGTGAAAGATTTGAGCAAGATAATAAAATAGCTAAGTGACGGATGGTTAGGCTATGCTGATAGATATTTAAATATAGGACTTCAGAGTTTTAAATGACAGTCAATGTTGCAGGATCGAAGCACAAATTAGATAAGTAGAGTTTATTTTGAGTTTCTAATTTACAAATTTGATGAAGGATTATTTGATTTATGACTAAGTTAATGAAACATAACTCTGCAATTTGAGGTCATTTTACTAGTGGCATGGAAATTAAAATTAAAATCTTAAGAGAAAGCAGGGAGATGTTTGGAGTGGAGGGAGGATATCTTTTAAGTGAATAACTGTGAGGGTTCTAAGACTTCACCCTACTTGTAAATTAACAAGTTAGCCTGCCAAAGTATGTGCGACTATATAAAAATGAGACATTTGGGTCCGAGACAAAAAGAGTTTATTATTCACAACAACAGTCAAATCATTATAGGCCAATGAGGTGTTATAGTGAAGTGTATTATTGGAGTGGAACCCCAAAATACAAACATTGTCATCTTGCATAGGATTGCTGGTGACCTCCCTTTCTCCTAAAGCACAATGAAAGACTAAAATCAGCTCAGTTTAATCTTTTCAGAATGGGGAAAAAAATGGTGTCAATATAGTAGCTGACACAAACTAAATAGAGGGAGATGGAAGTGATTGAAATATTTGCCTAGCCTCTTTTATCCTCCATATTTTGCAGTTTAGATGTTACTTTAAAATAAGCTGTATTTTCTGCATGTATCACTGCAGTGTAGACTTCTAGACCTTTGGGATCATAAAAACACACCAATCTTTATATTTACTTTATATGAGCTGCTCAAGTGAAAGAGAAGCATGAATCTGCTTGCATCTTTCCTTTGCCTGATGATTTAAATAGACTGGACCATTCAACAAGATTGTTGAGTGTATGAGTATGAAGTCAAGAAAGTTTTGGTAAAAGTTTTAACTGAAGAAAGTTAAGAATCAGTTAAAGCTGGTGGTTATGCTACTATTATGCAAACAACCCTTCTGGTGGGAAAAGATATTTAAAATTCTAGAGAGAGATTTTATTTTCCTCTTATGCGATCTTTTTGCAAATAATCCAAAGAATGAAATGATCGTGTGAAAATTGCTGCTATTCACATTTTAGCTACAAATCAGAAAAACATTATTTAGTTGAGTGGCTATCAACTGCTCCATTATCTAGCCTGAAAAAGGCTCTTTATCACAGGAAGTAGCATTCATAGGATTGGCACTTCCACGTGTATTAATAATGGTTACTTACAATTATGATGACTTTTAACTAAAAATGATGTTTATTCTGGTTACTTTTTATGTAAATGCTTTTATTTTGGATATCTAACTTTATCTTATTTACCAGGTATTTGATTCATGTTTTTAAAAATATGTATTTCTCATGCCATGTTGTAAAACAAACAAACAACAACAACAAAAAAAAATACCTTTTAAAGTATATAGCTCTTTTGGAAATCCAGAAGACCTGTCTTTTAGTTACATTGCAATGATCAGTGATTAACATTTATAAATATAGTAAGTAAAAAATATGTTCTTTGAATGAGGCAAACAATTAATAGGTTAACATAGATTCCAGCAAACTTTTTATTTAAAGAACCAGAGGGTAAATATTTTAGGCTTTGTGGGCCATATTTTCTCTGTTGCAACTACTCAACTATGCTGTTGTAGTGCATAAGCAGCCATGAACAATAAATAGATGTAGCTGTGTTCTTTACAGAAACAGGCTTTGAAAAGCCAGACTGACCCAATGCTATAGTTTATGGACCCCTGATCTAGTATACTGTAAACCAAAAATAAAACCCTAAGTCCCCCAACAGACCAAACAGACTGCCTCTTGACCAAGGGGACCCCAGAGAAACCTGAAAACCTGAATTCCTGACCATGATGGGAAGGGATGTTGAACACTTTTCATTGTGTCTCCTTCCTTTTGGAATTTAAGCACAACTGACCAGCATTCAGGTTAAAATAGAGATCATAAGACTAACAAAACAGTCTCTTTGTGGCTAAATAAAAACAAGACAAAAGGTCATGCAAGGCAAAGGTTAAGTCATATCCTACAAACCACAAAATTTTGTAAAACTGGTGTTTTTTTTGTTTTTTTTGTTTTTTTTTAATTAACCTGGTACAATTTGGCTTAATTTCTAACCTAATTCTGGCATAGTGTCACAGAACAGATAGCAGACCCTGAAGGAAACAAAAATCTTTTACCCCCAAATATATTTTTTGATATATTTTGAAATGGCCCCACAAAGCCATCTTTTGTAGGGAAAATTTGGATCTGCAGACAATCTCCATTAATGCAGCCAGACCTTCCCTTCCCAAGCCTTTCCCAGATCTAGGGGAGATGAACTGATAATCTGACAACTTTAATGTCTGAAAAGAGACATTTACCATCTATTCTCTCTGAAGACTGCTGGCTATGAGGCTTCATCTGCATAACAAAGCCTTGACCTTCACAGCCCCCTTTAATCTTGAGTCAAGCATTTGTTTCTTCTGACTTCAAATATTTAGACAAAGTTTAATTCTTGCAACCAATTACCAATCAGAAAGTCTTTGACTCCATTGATGACATGTAAACCTTCCCCACTTCAAGATATCCCACCTCTTATACTGAACCCATGTAAACCTTCCCTGTATTTATTTATGGTTTTATTAGCCTGTTCTCATGGTGCTATGAAGAAATACCTGAGATTGGGTAATTTATAAAGGAAGGGGGTTTAATTGACTCACAGTTCTGCATGGCTAAGGAGGCCTCAGGAAACTTAGAATCGTGGCGGAAGGTACTTCTTCAAAGGGCAGCAGGAGAGAGAATGAGTGCCAGCAGGAGAAATGCCAGATGTTTGTAAAACCATCAGACCTTGTGAGAACTCACTCGTTATCAGGAGAACAGCATGGGGGAAACCATCCTCATGATTCAATTACCTCCTAGCGAGTCCCTCCCATGACACATGGGGATTATGGAGATTACAATTCAAGATGAGATTTGGGTGGGGACACAGCTAAACCATATTAATGGTTTTACCTACAATTCCTATCTCCCTACAATGAATAAAACCAAACTGTAACCCAACTCCCTTGAGCATATTTCTCAGTACTTCTTGAGAATGTTCCCTGGG
>NW_012107330.1:819451-821377 GCF_000951045.1 Mandrillus leucophaeus | reverse complement strand
GCCAGCCTACAGCCTGGGCAACAGAGTGAAACTCTGTTTCAAGAAAAAAAAAGAAAAGAAAAAAACAAAAAAACCCATACCAAACCCAACAAAAGAACTATTGCAATATAGAAAAGAGACTTAACTGCAACCAGAGCAAACACTGCTTGCTAGAGGTACTTAGAGCCAACGAGCAGAATAAAGCAGTCGATACCTGGAAAACTAACAGGAGGTATCCAGGGCAGGGGGAGTCTTGTTAAATTGGTATAAGAGTTAAAGAAAGAGGAAAGAAACGTGAAACACAGCTGACAGTTAAAGAGGTTTTCTTTAGTTAAAACCTGAGAGGTGCTCCTGGCCGATTGGTCAGGACCCCTTTCTCTTACAGACGATGAGTATATATTGGTTTTACGGTGAGGGGCTTATCAGAAGCTTGGAATGTTTATGTGTGTGGATAATTTGATGGCAGGTTGGAATGTCTCTGGGAGCAGAAGAGGTTATCTTAGGGCAGACATCATTCCAGCCCGGAGAGGGGTTATCTCGGGGCTGGCATCTTCCCAGCAGGAGGGGGTTATCTAGGGACTAGCATGTCCGTGGTCTGGGAGGAGTTTGGAATGTTTCTGGTTGGAGATCTTATTTGCGGTTTATGGTCATGCTGACCTTAGCCATTAGGCTGATGCCCTTTGGATTTAGGTAGCTTTTATTAAGTTGAACTTTAGAATGAAGGGCATGTCCAAGATGGCAGTGCTCCTGCTCTGTCAACTGGATTAACACAATTTTTGCTAAAGGCAAGCCATAGACTTAAATTTCAAGGGTGGGGGTAGAGGAATTTGATCAAGTGTCAAGGGCAGGAGGATTCTCACTAAACTGACCCAGCAGGATTCTTGTTAAAGGCCGGCCAAGGTCAAGGACTGGTTGTGAAGTGGATGGAGGAGGTTGAACAAATTTTAGTCAAGGCAGATATCTTCATCAGGAGTGCTAAATGTATTTCTAAATAACGTCACAACAGCAATAAATAAGTAAATAAGTGCATATATATATTTGATAAATGTAGTCAAAAACTTAGAGGAAACAAAAATATTTGCTGTGATCATTCTACTGGATGGGGCTATAGTAAATATTGTAAAAACTACAAATGACTGAATGGTGGCTTGCCAAAAATTCCACCGAAATAACCTATTGAAGATAAAGCATGACTGACTTAATTGTTTAGTTTGGTAAAAAAGATCACTGTTGTCACAGAAAGTGAGCAGCATATGGAAAGAGAAAAGCAAAGAAGAGATGCTTATAAAGTTTTGGGGGTATGTAGTTTGACAGGTGTTTCAATACGTGGTCTTGATTAGAGTTGGGCATAATTTGTGATTAAGAGTTTAGGATAGTTGAATTGAGGGGTGTGAGTGCTTTGGAGAAGCTCTTAAATAGGAAACAGTCATTTGTTTGTGCTGTATGTTGTTCTGAGGAAGATATATTTAGTGAGCCTTAGATGGTGCAGTCTATTTTTCAAGTAAATGGATTTTTGGAAAGTTCTTGGGAAAAGATGGTTATTTGCAACTTCAGCTTCCTGGCAAGAATTTCCTGAAATATTAAAGTCGTATCAATGCAGACAGTTGAATAGCAAATTGTGTTAATGTAAACAGTAAGATATGTTGATGTAGATGGTTTCAGTACTCAAAGGAACAAGAAATAGGTCCCTTCTTGAGTTTATAAAGTAATTGAAAACCCAAAACAAACACATCAAAATGGAATTTAAAAAACTCAGTAAAAAAGATCGAAAGGAATTATATGATTAAATATTAAATGGCTTAGGAGTTTCGAAGAGAGAGATATTAGGTGAATACTTTAAAGGTGTTGGGTATTTAACCATGCTTTGAAAAAAATTAAAAGTTTGGACAAGATCTGGTGTATTTATTGTGGGCATTGTAAGAAAGTCTGAGTGGGAGTGAAGTTTTA
>NW_012107330.1:814427-818711 GCF_000951045.1 Mandrillus leucophaeus | reverse complement strand
TGAATAGCTGGGATTACAGCTGCATGCCACCACAGCTAATTTTTGTATTTTTAGTAGAGACGGGGTTTCACCATGTTGGCCAGGCTTGTCTCGTTCTGCTGACCTTGTGATCCATCTCCCTCGACCTCCCAAAATGCTGGGATTACAGGCATGAGCCATCGTGCCTGGCCATACTTTTTTTTTTTTTTAAGCAGAAATCAAAGATATTTAAGAGCTTAGAGCACATTGACTTGTTTATAAAACAGAGCTTCTCTTTGCAAAGGGAAAGTTCATCTCTTCCCAAAAGTCTTGGGAAACAAAGAGTGTACATGGAATGAGATCTCGAAGTAGAAATAAAGGATATTGAAGCCATTTCTAGTGGCCTCAGTTTTCTCAGCTAAATATATGGATCCTAGGGCTCTTCAAAATATGAGGAAATTTTAATATTGTTGTGAGCAGTGTTTTAGGAGAGTTGAATGAGGAGCCTACTGTGTTTTAATTATGAATAGCTAAATATTCTAGATTTACCATTGATAATAGTTAATTAAAGGATAAAATCTTAACTTGTTAGCTAACAAACCCTTCCTAGATTTATTTGAGCATTTCCTGTGATAGTAATTTCATTTTTTTTCACGTTTTAGTTTTAATTGCCCAGCTTTTTTACTGAGTATAGTTTCTTTTAAAACATGGACTGCTACAGAATTTTAATTGTGGATATATCAAAATAGTTTTCCATGACAATTATGTTTGGATTAAAATTTCTCAGAGAACTGATTTGCCAAGGTTTTTTCTACTTTTTGAAAACTCTTTCCCTATGTAGAGATAGATGATATGTTTATTGATTGATTTAATTTTGAAACACTGAAAGTAGGTTATCACATCAAAAGTAAATGCATACTTACATTAGCCGTTAGCAAGACCAACTACTAATATGGGGATTTTATACTGATACACATGGAAGATGAATTTTGTCAGTTTTCAACTTCTCAGAAGGCTCACAGCGTAACCTGTTAAGCAAAGCTGAGTTTATTACCTATAATAGTCAGAAAAGACAACATTTTATGAGTCCGAGTGTCCAGAAGGAGAAGTTTAGGGGGTGATATGAATAGGGTTGGAAATCTGGGTTTGAGTAGATAAGACTGAGCTTTCAATGTAAGGATCTGGTTTGGTTAGGTGCACTTCAAGATGTAATAGTTTAGGATTGGTAGACACAGAAAGGCAGGAATCTTGAAGTGAGTTGTTTGGTAGTTGAGCAATTTACCCAGTTTTAGGAGTTTAATGTTTCTAGAAACTAATTTTCAGCTATTTTCTGAAAAAAAAAAAGTTTTTTGTTCTGATTTACACCGTTAAGTTCATGAACAAGAACATCCTAGAACAAATAGTAAAATGATGTGAATGTAGGCTGCCTTTGTTCTTGGTCCTGATAGATAAGGTGGATGCAGAAGTCTTAGTTCTTAATTTCAATACCACATTGAGAACTAAATTAACAATGGCAAATGCTATATTATCTGCTTTGTGTGGAAGGGGTATAAAATATAACGTTCCATTTACCTGAAAGATTTTAAATTAGGATACTATGTTTTTCTTTTTGTATGCCAAATTATGGAAGAAAGAATTGAATCGAATGACAGTAATGATAGTTAGGGATACTGCAGACTGAAAATACGTTCTTGGATCTCAGGGTACATAGGCCAGATGGTGACTCTATTTTGCCATACATTTTCATTAAAAAAAAAAACTGACTGAGTTGAATGGTGTTCAGAATAATTGGCTCTTAACTGTCAAAGAGCTAAAAAGGAGAAAATATTATTTAATCAAAGTACCTTGTAGATATGCATAATGTCGTGTTTTAAGAATACTTCAAGTACACCTACCTTAATCTTCCCATGTTAATGCACTTAAGTCATTGATCTGATTCACTCATATTTTATTACTTAATGTTAAACAAAATATATAGTACAACGTTTAGAAACGTAGTTCCAGAATGAAGGATCACTATTAATCTAGTAGATAACTATTACTCTTAGTAACGGGAGTTTCAAAGCTGGGGATTTCACTAGTGATTATAAATCAAACTGTAAAGTAGAATAAATATGAAATCCAGAAGACCAGATTATAAAGAACAAAACAAATCCCAAGAAAATTAATAAGGGCAGATATTAGTTTCTTTTAAAATAATTCATGCAAAAATCCTTATTAGTTATTAAGCTGGAGAATTACATGTGAATTTTTAAAGTTTTCTATTAATGCAGCATTGCAGGTCTAACAGTAAAATTTGCAGGAATGTAGATCTAAAGGTATTTACTAATCTTAATTCTCTGTAGATTTTTCTCAAGTCCAAACAATTATCCAAGAAAACTGACTTTAAATAAATTGATATTAAGTGTAGTCTTTATCTTTTCAAACAAGCTTCACTTCCTTCTACTTTCATTCTAAGGGAAATCATGATTAATTTTATTTCGACCACCCCTAATAACAAACTGTCACTCATTTAAGATTTTCTTTCACTATGAGGAACTGTGAGGTCACATATTTCTTCTTCTCTTCTCTTGACCAGGAATCACCATTCATACTAAAAATGCTCTATGACTTTTCTTTCTCTCTGATGCCACAGACCTCATCTCAGTTTAAAATTCTTCAGTGTGCTTGTGTAATCACCCAGTGATTTCTTCCTGTCCACTGCAAAAACCAGTTCACTGAGACCTTGGTATTGCAGTAAAGAAGAGTTTCAGTAACATGAGATTCACCATGTGGGAGAACTGGAGTTATTACTCAATGAGTTTCCCTGAAGTCTTGGAGGTCAGGGTTTTTCAAGGAAAGTTTGGTGGGCATGGGACTAGGGAGTGGATGCTGCTGATTGGTTGAGGGAGATGCAATTATAAAAGTGTGGAAAACTGTGCACGGAGTCTACCTCTGGATGGGAGGTCACAGGACTGTTGAGTGATGAGTCCAGGTGAGGCCAGTCTGAAAATCATCTCAAAACACCAATCTGAGGTTCTACAACAGTACTGTTATCTATATTATCTATATATAAGGGAGTCACAAATCTTGTAAACTTTGGCCACATAACTTTTGAGCAGTAAGGGATTACAGAAACTACAGCTGCATTTTAGCAGAATTCAGACCTCTTTCATAATTTCAGTTTTGTTTCCTTTCATTAGCATTACAAGGGTGGTTTCAATCCCTGAACAAGGAGGGGATGAGGTTTAGGGAGTGACTTTTATGATTCTTGTTTCAAGGTTAAACTATAAACTAAATTTCACCCATGGTTAGCTTGGTCAATGCCCAAGAATGAGTGAAGACAGCCAGCCTATGAGCCTAAAAGCAAGACGGAGCCAACCATGTTAGATTTCTTTCATTATCACAATCTTTGCAAAGATGTTTTTGCCTGCCTGTTGGGAGAAAAACTACTTGTCGAGTGTTTTGTTTTGTTTTGCTATATTTATCTCCATGAAGCAATGGAAAATGGAAATTTTTCTCTTAATTTATTGAGAAAATATTGTAAGGATGATTTTGTTAGGGCATGCTATTTGGCTTCTGCTAATCCACGATGATATGTTCATCACAATCAAGAAGTGGGTCAGAGATGAGAATATTTTTAAAAATTCAAAGAGGGAATAGATGTTAGAACTCAAAGTTGAGGTTGGACTATTGATTTGAGCAAGCATTAATTGTGAGTAGGAGGACAGGAGATCAAATCAACTGGCAAGACCAAATGAGCATTACAGATGATTGGTGTTGCTGTTGAGACATGATCATAAATATGGATGGGAAGGAAAGGGAAGACAGGAAAATAATATAAATCAAAATAAATATTTATAGTTTATGTAAATCTGTTATTTGTTCTGCATCAATAGAAAGAAAAACAGGTAAAGTTAAGGATTAAAAAAAAGAACTCAACTCCTTTTTAACTGATAACAGAAGTTCAGAAGGTGATACAAGGCCTTAATTTAAAGATCATATAGAACTATCAGTCCATACAGCCAGCCTCAGGGAGTAACTAGGAAATCCCTTCTTTATCTCCTTACTTTCCTCCTTGCTAAAAAGGCCATTTGTCTTTCCCTGTTTCCCAGGCCACAATTCCAACATGTCACTGTTCCCATGTGATTAAGGTTAAGAAGAACTACTGGCCCTCTGTGTTATTCTTGGCTCTAATAGGAGAGTCATATTGGACTATGTCTTTTGAATTAGACACTGAAGAAAACAAACTTCAGTTTTGCTAGTATTGCTTGCTTCTTGTCATATAAACTGTAGACGTAACTATTAATAATATTTAAATAATGAGAGAAGGACTCAGAAAATCTC
>NW_012107330.1:811754-814377 GCF_000951045.1 Mandrillus leucophaeus | reverse complement strand
GGAAATCCCTTCTTTATCTCCTTACTTTCCTCCTTGCTAAAAAGGCCATTTGTCTTTCCCTGTTTCCCAGGCCACAATTCCAACATGTCACTGTTCCCATGTGATTAAGGTTAAGAAGAACTACTGGCCCTCTGTGTTATTCTTGGCTCTAATAGGAGAGTCATATTGGACTATGTCTTTTGAATTAGACACTGAAGAAAACAAACTTCAGTTTTGCTAGTATTGCTTGCTTCTTGTCATATAAACTGTAGACGTAACTATTAATAATATTTAAATAATGAGAGAAGGACTCAGAAAATCTCATTCTGCCAAAATGTCAGACACTTTTTTGTGTGTTTTTGCTAATAATCCTTGTAACTCATCATTTAGTACTTGTTTTATAAGTTTGCAAGTGACGACATTCCGTTTCTGAGATATTGTAACTTACACACATTCATTTAAGTAGTGAATCTCATCTCCATTAATATCACCTTTCTTCCAAGAATGAGCAGGAGATTAGGGATGTGTATGCAACACCATGGAAAAGGCTAGAATTGGGTAAAACTGGGTACAAAGATTGTCATTTAAAAAGAGAACATATTCAAAAATACTTTAATGTGGCTATCTTCTTTTACCTAATTATATATATATGTAATTATGTATAATTGCATATATGTATTTATCTCCAGAATATCCTTATATCCTGTCAGTTTTCCCTCAAGTTCGTAATTTCAGACAGAGATATTGTTAAGATGTTTTAATTTTCTGACAAACATGTCTAAACTTACCTGAAAAATATGTGAAAGCACTTATCTGAAAGAAATGCAATTGTTTAAAATGAAGACATAATTCTTCTAGAATTGAAAAGGTTGATTCATTGATATAGTGGTAGCCTCAGAGATTTTGAGCTGCAATTGTGAAAGCCAGATAAAATACCACAGAACAAATTCACAACCCAAAAGAGAATTCAAGAGACTGAATAGGAATTCAGTGTTGGTAGAAGAATCAGATCCATAAATAGGTCTGCATGAGAATGATTCAATCTGAGGAGACTTAGAACTGTATAGAGTTACAGTTAACTGGCAGCACTTTTAAGTTAAAATACTGGATCATCATCAGTAATGGCCCATTTTTTTTCTCACTGTAGAATGTGCAGCAAATTGCCCATATTTTAATTAATTTTCATTTGTTAAACTATGAACCTGAGTGAATCTCGTACTAACCCTTTGTTCATTGTACAATAGACCATGTGTTAGGCGGGCTTCCTGATCTTTCAAAAGAATGAATGCCAAGTACAGAAATCTGCTTGTGTTATTGAAGGCTAAAAATGATTATTCTAATGTGTCTGTTTATTTTGCACGTTTTCTCCCCTACAGTTACTATATTACCTAGTCAATGTATTTGTCAATTGTGAATGTCTTTGTTGTTGCAGATACAGATGTGGTGTATAAAAGCGAGAATGGACATGTCATTAAACTGAATATAGAAACAAATGCTACCACATTATTATTGGAAAACACAACTTTTGTAAGTAATGAATAATTAATTACTTTCTGTGTTTCAGTACTGTTTAGAAAGCTCTCTAGATGTACATAACTCTCTATTCTTCAGCTCCAGCATTTGAAAAGCTTTTCAGGTGAAAATTGGAGCTGGAATAGCGTGAGAATCAGTAAATCTATTGATCCAAAATATCCCGTGACTATCTGCTTCATTTTCTCCCCGTTTACTTTTGTTAGTAATTGGAGAAATATTTTCATAAATAGTAATTGCTTAGAAAGAATAATTTTCCCAATATTTTATATATAACATTAGTCATACAAATGCCAAGATTAAGAAATGGCTAGTCTAGCCTTATTTATTGTTAACTTTCCTTTCTTCTTTACTTTTCATTCTTTCTGACTTCTTTCTAGTTCTGTTGTTTTCTGGATCAGATGGAAAGGCTTTCCAAAGTTGGTCTTCAGCTGAGGTTGATGTGTTCTACTTTTAGAATTTAGGATTCTGTCAGTACCATTTCACTTATTTTGTATCACTGTTTCACCAACATGGTTTAAATTACTGTGTGTATCTATATTGGTCTTAATACACACTTTGCCTTTCTGAAAAATCTAGTACCCTAAGGTTAGAAGACTTAGCTATAATTACCTGTTTGGTAAGTGATAATGAATTACTATTGAAAATGTTGAAAATCTAGCTACTCAACACCAATGAAAAATAGTACACAGTTATTTACTTACTATTTTATTGTAATTAAAGTTTCAATAGACTGCCAATTAGATGAATTCATAAAATACAGACAAAATGTATTACAGGCTCTCAGAAAACCTCCACAAAATAAAAAGATAAGCAAAGTCGTTGGCTACTTTTAAAAATGTATTCATACTTGTACACTTAAACATTTAATCTTCATTTTTATTATGGAATGGCCCTATGGAAGAAATGGACTAAGAATGTTCCGTTTAGTATTTTTACATATTAAGGAGAAAAGGACATTACAATCATTAAGTGATTATATATCATTGGGCTAAATTTAACCAGCCAACTAATGTACATTAATAATGAGGTCATCAGTCAGAAGAAAAATAATGACATTTTTGTTTTCAAACGAATTTACAGGGAATCAAAGAATAGCTACTTGGTGTGCAAC
>NW_012107330.1:807822-809741 GCF_000951045.1 Mandrillus leucophaeus | reverse complement strand
CCCATGTACTTAAGTATAGTTAAGATTTTAAAAATATGTATCTTTTTTGTTTTTTTAAGATACAAACTCTTGCTCTCTTGCCCAGGCTGGAATGCAGTGGTGCAATCATAACTTACTGCAGCCTTTAAACTCCTGGGCTCAGGTGAACCTCCTGCCTCAGCCTCCTGAGTAGCTAGGACCACAGGTGTGTGCCACCAGGCTCGGCTAATTTTTTTAAATTTTTTTTTTTTTTTAGAGATAGGGTCTCACTATGTTGCCCAGGTTCATCTTGAACTACTATCCTCAAGTGATCCTCCTCTGATGGCCTCACAAAGCACTGGGTTTATAAGCGTGGGTCACAGAGCGTGGCCCCCTAAAATATATATCTTATGCATTAATATGAAAAGCAATAATTGAGAGATAAGAGTCTCATCTGAAATCTTTGAAACTCTGTAAGTCTATTTAAATACCTTCTACTAAAAATAGCCATAACACAGGAAGGAAATTCATATATAGAAGCAGAATGATTCCAAGAAAAATGTTAGTTACATATTCATTGGTCTAACCGTTACGTATATCTAGGCCATTACAAAATAGTAGGTTTGGGAAGAACCAAGGAAGATTCATTGATTTATAATGCAAACAGACAGCATCAGCTGGTTTGGATGTCATCCTAGTGTTTTTGGTGTTGTTTCTTGGTTGTTTTATTTGTTGCGCTGCTGGGTATATGGAGGTGATAGATCCAACTGTGTACCACTGTGAAATCAAGGAACTTATTATTCGATTTGTGTTTGAGGAAATAGGTGCCTTACTAAAACAGTAACAACAAAAAAATAAACACAGTAGCACAGATAAATAATTACTTAAGAAAGGCATCAAAAATTTTATCTCATAAAATTTGAGATGAGGAAATATTATCAGAAAATTTGATTGGCCATGTGGCCTCACATAATGGCCAATAGTAATGGAAAATTTGGTAATTATTAGTAAGATTTGGTCTACTCAGTATCTGTTGGAATCCCAGTAGTGATAGACATCAGTAGTGTAACTAATACTGGTTAATCAGTGAAGCCACGGGAACTGTACATATCAATGTTGTGTTTTGACAGTATTGTTTCTTTTTTTCTCTAGACCAGTGTTTCTCCACTGGGGGTGATTTTACTCCCAGGAGACATTTTTGATTGTTCTGAATGGATGTGAGGGGTTTGCTGTGGGAATCTACTGAGTAGAGGTCAGAAATGTGCATCCTACACTTAACACAACCAGAAATGTCAGGAGTGTAGAGTTTGAGAAACCCTGTTCTAGACAGAGATACAAGAAAAATCATGTGATAATTAGATGGCAGTTTTTTGAGGTGGGATCAAAGTAATGACTTTTAAATTGGTAATTTTAAGGGAGATATTAAGCTGTGGCTTTCAGCGTCATTAGTTTCATGTACTTTTCTTCTTTTTAAGAAGAACCCTGCAAAGAAGACCAGCATGCATGAGTAGGATCATTTGACCTTGACTTCCTCTCCTGTGTGTATTGCTGAGTATAAAATAAAAGTGTGACCCAGTTTTCTTACACTTTTTGGATGATACTTCTGATTAAGACTTTTTTGTTCAGATAAGTTAGTGTCACTTATTTGGCCATTGCCAAGTTTTTTTTTTTACTAGGAAGCAATTGTTCCTTTTTAAGATAGAGGATAAAAACTGATGGCTACTGGGGACTCCATTCAGCATAATTGCTTTCATTGGTGCATTGTGCTTATGAATAATTGAATCTCATCGTCTTTTGCTTGGACATGTCCTTCCCCTCACTATAGCAGTTACCATTTCCTGTTGCTAGATACCTTCATATTTATCTTATTTTTATCATCCTCTATGAAAATATTTAGATACTTATTATATCCACAGTATTTATTTAATGATGATTATTATGTTTATTTACATTATTTAGGT
>NW_012107330.1:804864-807772 GCF_000951045.1 Mandrillus leucophaeus | reverse complement strand
AATGTTAGTTACATATTCATTGGTCTAACCGTTTACGTATATCTAGGCCATTACAAAATAGTAGGTTTGGGAAGAACCAAGGAAGATTCATTGATTTATAATGCAAACAGACAGCATCAGCTGGTTTGGATGTCATCCTAGTGTTTTTGGTTTTGTTTCTTGGTTGTTTTATTTGTTGCGCTGCTGGGTATATGGAGGTGATAGATCCAATTGTGTACCACTGTGAAATCAAGGAACTTATTATTCAATTTGTGTTTGAGGAAATAGGTGCCTTATTAAAACAGTAACAACAAAAAAATAAACACAGTAGCACAGATAAATAATTACTTAGCAAAGGCATCAAAAATTTTATCTCATAAAATTTGAGATGAGGAAATATTATCAGAAAATTTGATTGGCCATGTGGCCTCACATAATGGCCAATAGTAATGGAAAATTTGGTAATTATTAGTAAGATTTGGTCTACTCAGTATCTGTTGGAATCCCAGTAGTGATAGACATCAGTAGTGTAACTAATACTGGTTAATCAGTGAAGCCACGGGAACTGTACATATCAATGTTGTGTTTTGACAGTATTGTTTCTTTTTTTCTCTAGACCAGTGTTTCTCCACTGGGGGTGATTTTACTCCCAGGAGACATTTTTGATTGTTCTGAATGGATGTGAGGGGTTTGCTGTGGGAATCTACTGAGTAGAGGTCAGAAATGTGCATCCTACACTTAACACAACCAGAAATGTCAGGAGTGTAGAGTTTGAGAAACCCTGTTCTAGACAGAGATACAAGAAAAATCATGTGATAATTAGATGGCAGTTTTTTGAGGTGGGATCAAAGTAATGACTTTTAAATTGGTAATTTTAAGGGAGATATTAAGCTGTGGCTTTCAGCGTCATTAGTTTCATGTACTTTTCTTCTTTTTAAGAAGAACCCTGCAAAGAAGACCAGCATGCATGAGTAGGATCATTTGACCTTGACTTCCTCTCCTGTGTGTATTGCTGAGTATAAAATAAAAGTGTGACCCAGTTTTCTTACACTTTTTGGATGATACTTCTGATTAAGACTTTTTTGTTCAGATAAGTTAGTGTCACTTATTTGGCCATTGCCAAGTTTTTTTTTTTACTAGGAAGCAATTGTTCCTTTTTAAGATAGAGGATAAAAACTGATTGCTACTGGGGACTCCATTCAGCATAATTGCTTTCATTGGTGCATTGTGCTTATGAATAATTGAATCTCATCGTCTTTTGCTTGGACATGTCCTTCCCCTCGCTATAGCAGTTACCATTTCCTGTTGCTAGATACCTTCATATTTATCTTATTTTTATCATCCTCTATGAAAATATTTAGATACTTATTATATCCACAGTATTTATTTAATGATGATTATTATGTTTATTTACATTATTTAGGTAATTTCCAATTCAGTCATCAAAATAGGATGTAACATTGACGCACATTCAGGGAAATGAATGGAATAATATATGTTTCAGCAAAGATTGGACAGTTTCTATATTTTGGGAAGAAAACATTGAATCTATCATAGATATTTAGGCTTTTCAAAATTTTCTGTAAGTTAGATATATGTGAAAGTGAATTCCAGCATAGCTTTAAAAGTAGTGGTCATTAAAACAGGAAAATTAGAAAGATTTCTGATCCTTACCCTGGAAGTCTACTCATGCACCATTTCAATTAAAAGTGTGAGAAGAAATAGTCTTGTTGCCTCTATGTGTTTGCAAGTATGACAGGATTACCCTGCAGTTTCAAACAGTTATTCATACAGTTCTCCATAGGATTAAAGGGCTGAAATTGACTACTGCATTATTTTTTTTTACCCTAAATTACCATTATGAAGGATCTAGAAATTAGATTCTACTAATTTATTCATGAGGACAAAGTATCTCAGATTGTATGACCATTTTATTGTCAATAATGATAGTGTTATTAATAAACCCACATTCATAACCATTTAATTATTATGTATATTGTTGAATGAGTGAGTCATCCTTATAAACAAAACTATCTAAGTAATATATAAACAAAATTATCTGAGTAATATAAAAATAATATAACTAAATTGTTTTTTTCAGATAGGAATAAAATTATAACAAAAATAAATTAGATGACACTTGTTTAATTATATGAACTAGAACTTGGTTCAATTTTGTCTGATAGACCCTCTTAGATATATGCGATAAAAAGATTACAATTCCAGTGTTGATTTTTTAGAAGATTCTTGTTTAGTCTCTTTGGAGCTGGAGGTGTCAGACAGGATGCTGGAAACCAACAGGCAGTTAGATTTGTAACAACTATTTGCAATCGTTTTGGAATTTGGCTTCCTGAGAGGTCAGCTCTCTTGACTTGTATCCAGGACCAGTCAGTCCATTTTGAGGAAGTCAAGGCTCTCGCTTAAATATTTGACGGATATTTCTGGCCTTCATTTTCTTTCTGAATAATTTTATATATTACTGTCTCCCACTCATAGAAAGCCAATTAGAAATTTTAAAAAATATTAGTCAAAGGATACAAAGTGTCGGACAGAAGGAATAATAAGCTTTTGAGAAACACAGCAGGGTGACTAGAGTTAATAATAATGTATTGTGTATTTCAAAATTACTGAGAGTAAATTTCAAATGTCTTACTATGAAAAGATGGGTATGTGAGGTGATGAATATGTTAATTAGCTTGATTTAATCATTTCACATTGTGTATTCATCCATATATAGTAAAACGTCACATTTTACCCCATAAATATATATAATTATAATTTATAAATTAAAATTATTGATAAAAAGAAATTTTATAAAATAATAAAACACTCAGTGTTTTATTAATTTATGATGGAACTTAAGCAAAGAAAATACATTTTCAAGAAACTTTTCAAGCTTTTGAAGTTGATGATAAAAAAATAATTTTTC
>NW_012107330.1:802264-804244 GCF_000951045.1 Mandrillus leucophaeus | reverse complement strand
TAATCAGGAAGGAAACATCATATAGTGAGTGGAAAAGAGGAAAACTGTAAGTGTGGTTTACATGGCTTTGTTTGCCTTAACTTGTCTGAAGTCATATTTGTTTTTAACATGTTTTAAATATTGTGATGACTATAACCTGTGTCGTCACTGTTTCCATCCATATGTTTTCAATTCTTGTTGAAATACTGCCTCGTGAACAAAGGATAACAACCTTGGCTGCATTACACACACACGCACACACAACTACCACCAAGCAAGCAGCACCTATTGTTACGAACTACTAGTCTACTTCTCTTCTTTCCCCTAATATATCTGGCTGAAATAATCTAGTTTATGTTTGAATTTCTTCAGTCTCTTAGAAACTTGTAGAGATTTTTCTACATCTCCATCTTTATAATATTTCTGCTTCATTGTTGAAATGACTCATTATATCTTATTCCTTTATTAATTTATTTGCCAACTGTTGTTTGGACCCCTGTTGTGTGTCAGATAATATTCCAGATTCTGGGGATACAATGGCAAGGCAAGTTTATCAGACTGACAATAAATAAGTAATTCATTGAAAGTACAAGAAAATGTTAGCTAGTAAATTTAAATCCTTGTTGAAAAATAATATAGGGTGAGGTCTAGAGAATGATTAGGTGCTTAGGAAAGACTCACTATGGAGGTAACATTTCAAGGTCAAGTTGAAGAGTTGTGTAGTTTCCAAGGCCAGTAATTACAAAGAACATAGGACTCAAACTATATAGATCTATTCCAAGAACAGAAAATACATAAGTGGTGGACATGGGTGGAGAATGGTACAAGATGAACTCAATAAGATAACTAGGGGAAAGATTTATATTGAGTTTTGTAGGTCAAGGTTTTATTTTGTGAGCAATAGGCACACTTTGAAGAAAGAAGGTGGCAATATCTGAGTGATATTTTAAAAGTACACTCTGTCAATTATATGGAGAGCATTTTCTAGGGATACTAAAGTAGACATGGAGCGACCATTCTGAAAGCTATTGCAGTGATACAAATAAGAGAAGATGCAGGGCTTGAACTATGTACAAGGATGCTAATGGAGAAGGTAAAAGGTAGGTGGGTGGAGGATTTGCTTGGAGATAAAATGGGTTGGGCTTTGTTGGTTAATTACTTTCAACCTGTTGGAAATAGAGGAATCAGCATCATCTCTGAGGTTTTAAATGTCATTAAATGGGTAATTCTATTTTGAATATTTTGCCACAATTTTTGACAATAGAATCTATTTCATGGTTAGTTCTTATATGTACGTTTATGCATGTTTTCTGTGTATAACAGTGTAACAGAGGAATTTTTAGAAGCCTGGTTGAAAAAAAATCTTGAAATAAAATTAACAAATTTATAATACATAGAACATAGACATGCAATCCATTATCTCTTGGGGCTTAAAATACATTATATTGCCTATGATTATTTGATTGAATTACTCCATTATATTTTATATGCTGTTTCTGTCCCAACCACAACTACAGCTGAAGATACAATAAAAAGAAAATAGGAGAGCTCCTGCCCTAAGGATCTCATTATGTATTAAGGGATATATGCACTAATCAAATAATTAGATATATAAATATTTACAATTTGTGATATAGAATACCTGTGAAGTTTAGGAATATAAGAATGAAAGTTAAATATTGCTTTTACTTTTATTGCTTAATATCCATGTCAAAATTTATAATGCATTAGCCATATCTGTTTTAAAGAAGTCACAGAAAGCTTCTCTAAAGAAATGAAGATGAGCTGGGCTCAATGGTTCACGCCTGTAATCCCAGCACTTTGGGAGGCTGAGGCGGGCGAATCATAAGGTCAAGAGATCGAGGCCATCCTGGCCAACATGGTGAAACCCCATCTCTACTAAAAATACAAAATTAGCTGGGCATCGTGGCACACGCCTGTAGTCCCAGCTACTCAGGAGGCTGAAGCAGGAGAATTGCTTGAACCCGGAATGTGGAGGTT
>NW_012107330.1:798438-802029 GCF_000951045.1 Mandrillus leucophaeus | reverse complement strand
TTTTGAAAAATGATCAGATTTGCTTTTGGAAACAAATGTATTCCTGTTGAAATGAGAGAGTAAGTTAAAATTGAAAGTTGTGGCTCAAGAGAGGATAAATAAAGACACTATTGGATGGCCTAGGCTTGAGATTATAAGCAAATGGACTTAGGCAGTGGCAGCAGAGAAGTGAAAGATTTGAATGATAATAATAAGTAAAATAAAAAGAAAGTAACAGAATAAGAATATTGTGGTTGGGGATGGGGGTTAGAATGATGTATCAGGGATAATTCTTGAGATTTTGGTTGTATGATTTAATTGAAAGGGGAGTTAACCACTGAGATGGGGAATTCTGTGTGAGAACCAGGTTTGAGTGTATGGTTGGATTAAAATATCTGTTAAGCAGCATTTAGTAACTTAAATGGGGAAATCTATCGAACAATATTTAGGGTGTCACATTTCTTGATTCAAATGTAAAAAATAAACCTTTAAATTAAAAATAGTCTCCACTTCTAGGTAGAGGTTGCATTGAGCTGAGATTGCGCCACTGCACTCCAGCCTGGGCGACAGAGCAAGAATCCATCTCAAAATAAATAAATAAATAAGTAAATAAATAAATAAATAAATAAATAGTCTCCACTCCTTAAAAAGAAGGACCAGAGTTGTGGATCAGACGGTAATTCTGTATTAGCAGTTTGAAGAACTTCTAAGGTGGTTGCATGGATTTGCCTTTCCAGCAGTTGTATAAGAGGGGCCTGATTTCTTCACATCTCTGCAAACCATGTTCTTACCTATTTGATTTTAACCATTTTAGTGGGTGTGAAGTAATATCTCACCATGGCATTTATTTGTATTCCCTTAATTTATTGATGATATTGAGGATCTTTTCATGTGCTTCTTGATCATTTCTATATCTTTGCTGGAGAAATCTCTGTTCAAATTATTTGCCCACTTTTTATTGAGCTCTTTTCTTTTCAATTGCTCAATTGTAAGATTTTTTCCATATATTAAAAATCAAGTTCCTTGGCAGATAAATAAGTTTGAAATATTTTCTTCCAGGTATGTTGTCTTTCACTTTCTGGTTGGTGTCTTTTGATGTGCCAGATTTAAATGTTGATAAAGTCAAATCTATTTTTTCTTTAGTTTTCTATACATTGTTAATTTAGACTAACTTCTTTTTGTGTGTTTGAGAACATAATAGATTTTAATTCCTACGTTTAGTTCCATTATACATTTTGAGCGGATTTTTTCATATGATGTGAAGAAGGAAGTCCACATTTATTCTTTTACATGTGGACATACGGTTATCCATGTAACATTTTTGAAAAGATTTTTTTTTTTTCTGTTGAATAATTTTGGCACCCTTCTCAAATGTCAGTTGACCGCAAATAAATGGTTTTGTCTCAGGACTCTCTATTCTATTATTCTATATGTTTATCCGTAGGTCAGAAGTTCAGTCCTGACTACTGTAGCTATGTGGTGAGACTTGTAACCAAGATGTGTGAGCGTTTGTACTTTCGTCTTCTTTTTCAAAATTGGATTTCTGTATCCCTTTCATTTCCATATAAATTTTAAGATTAACTTGTAAAATGTGCAAACAAAGTCAAAGGAAGCTAAGACTTTTGATGGTGATTATATTGCTTATGTAGATCAGTTTGGAAAATATTGCTATCCTAACAAGGTTCTGATCTATAGACGTACAATGTCTTTTAATTTATTTAGATTTTTAAAAATTGCCTAAAAGGATGTGTTATATTTTTCCATCTAAAAATCTTATACTTTTATTGTTAAATTTGTTCCTAGGTATTTTATTGTTTTTGTGGCCATTACAAATGGAATTGCTTCCTCCATTTCATCTTTACATTGTTTGCAGCTGGTGTATAGACATGTAATGATTTTTGTGTGTTGATCGCTTATCCTGCCACATTGCTGAATTTGTTTAATAGTCCAGGCTGTTTATACTCGTAAGGGGTTATCAGTCTGTAGCTTTTTCCTTTTTTCTAATTATGTCTTTGTCTGGTTTTGATATCAAGATAATATTAGCCTTGTAGAATAAGTAGCAAATTGTTTCCTCCTTTTATTTTTGGGAACAGTTTGTGAAGGATTTTTTTTTTTTTTTTTTTTAATGTTTCATGGAACTCACCAATGATACCATTATGGCCTAGGCTTCTTTTTCACAGGAAGTTTTAAATTTATTTCATCAATCCTTTTACATGTTATAAGCCTATTCCAAATATATATTTCTTCTGAAATGTATGTGTTTCTAAAACCATCTTGTTTTGATCTAAATAACTGAATTTGTTGATAAACAATTTTATAATATTCTGTTATATGTTCACTTCTGTAAGGTTGGTACTGATGCCTCTTCTTTCATGCCTGATTTTAGTAATTTGAATCTTTGTATTTTTTGTTATCCATCTATCTAGAGGCTTGCCAATTTTATTTTTCTTTTCCAGGAACAAACTCTCAGCCTTATTCATTTTCTCCATTTCTTTTTTTTTTTTTTTTTAGCCCAGATAAGCTTTACTATTTCCTTCCTTCTGCTTCTTGTGTTTAGTTTTTTTGTTTTTTTCCTAACTTCTTTAGGTAGAAATTTAAGCTACTAATTTGAGATATTTATTTTCTTCTTCCCCTTTTTTCTTCTTTCTTCTTCTTCTCTTCTCCTTCTTATTCTTCTTTTATTATTTTTTTTTTCAGGGTCTCACTCTGTCACCCAGTCTGGAGTGTAGTGGCATAATCATACCTACTACAGCCTCAACATCCCAGGCTCAAGTGATCCTCCCATCTCAGCCTCCTGAGTATCTGGGACTATAGATATGTGCCACCATGCCCAGCTAATTTAAAAAAAAAAAAAAAAATTTTGTCAGACTGTGGTCTCACTGTTTCCTAGGCTGATCTTGACCTTCTGGGCTCAAGTGATCCTCTGTCTTGGCCTCCCAAACTGTTGGGATTACAGATGTGAGTCACCATATAAGACTTCCTCCCTCCCTTCTTTCCTTCCTTCCTTCCTGCGTGCCTTTCTTTTCTTCTCTTCTCTTTTTCTTTCTTTTCTTTTGACAAAGTCTCACTCTGTTGCCCAGGCTGGAGTGCAGTGGTGTGATCATGGCTCACTGTAGTCCCAATCTCCTAGGCTTAAGCAATCCTTCCACCTCAGCCTCCTGAGAAACTGGGACTACAGGCATGAGCCACCACATCTGACTACATGTTTAATTTTTTGTTAGATGGTGTCTCACTATGTTGCCCAGACTGGTTGTAAATGACTCACCCCAAGCAATCCTCCCACCTAGGCCTCCTAAAGGGAGGATTACAGACATGAGCCACCATATATGGCCTGGGATTACAGATAGGAGCTACCACACTCTGCCCTTGTCTTTTTTTTTTCATTCTTTCATTTCTTTTCTTCTTTATTTTTTTCCTCTTTACTTTCTTTCTCTCTCTTTTGTTCCTAATATAGATTTTTATAGCTAGTAATTTCCCTGTAAGCTCTTCTTTAGCTATATATCATAAATATTGGTATTTTTCATTCTTCTCAAATCATTTTATTATTTCCCTTGTTATTTATTTCTTGATTCATTGGTTATTTAGGTAACTGTTGTTTAGTATCTATATATT
>NW_012107330.1:797445-798388 GCF_000951045.1 Mandrillus leucophaeus | reverse complement strand
GGTCTCACTCTGTCACCCAGTCTGGAGTGTAGTGGCATAATCATACCTACTGCAGCCTCAACATCCCAGGCTCAAGTGATCCTCCCATCTAAGCCTCCTCAGTATCTGGGACTATAGATATGTGCCACCATGCCCAGCTAAATTTTTTTAAAAAATTTTTTGTCAAACTGTGGTCTCACTGTTTCCTAGGCTGATCTTGACCTTCTGGGCTCAAGTGATCCTCCTGTCTTGGCCTCCCAAACTGTTGGGATTACATATGTGAGTCACCACACAAGACTTCCTCCCTCCCTTCCTCCCTCCCCTCTTTCCTTCCTTCCTTCCTGCCTGCCTTTGTTTTCTTTTCTTCTCTTCTCTTTTTCTTTATTTTCTTTTGACAAAGTCTCTCTCTGTTGCCCAGGCTGGAGTGCAGTGGTGTGATCATGGCTCACTGTAGTCCCAATCTCCCAGTCTTAAGCAATCCTCCCACCTCAGCCTCCTGAGAAGCTGGGACTACAGGTATGAGCCACCACATCTGACTACATGTTTAATTTTTTGTTAGGTAATGTCTCACTATGTTGCCCAGACTGGTTGTAAATGACTCACCCCAAGCAATCCTCCCACCTAGGCCTCCCAAAGGGAGGATTACAGACATGAGCCACCATATATGGCCTGGGATTACAGATATGAGCTACCACACTGTGCCCTTGTCTTTTTTTTTTTTCATTCTTTCATTTCTTTTCTTCTTTATTTTTTTCCTCTTTACTTTCTTTCTCTCTCTTTTGTTCCTAATATAGATTTTTATAGGTAGTCATTTCCCTGTAAGCTCTTCTTTAGCTATATATCATAAATTTTGGTATTTTGTGTTTTCATTTTCATTCTTCTCAAATCATTTTATTATTTCCCTTGTTATTTATTTCTTGATTCATTGGTTATTTAGGTAACTGTTGTTTAGTATCTATATATT
>NW_012107330.1:790897-792966 GCF_000951045.1 Mandrillus leucophaeus | reverse complement strand
AGAGATAAAACATTTTCATCATCACAAAAATTTCTGTTAGACAGAACTGTCACAGATGTACATATAATAAAATATTCCCCCTTCATCACTCAGTACCCATTTTTGAATGCAGCCATGTAAATATTTGTATCTGTCAAAAATCTTCTACAGAAATATGTTTGTCTATATCTTCATGGATCTATACATAAACAATATAGTATTCTATAATATATACATTTATATGTGTATATGTAAGTGTGTATGTCTACAGTATATTTAATTTCAACAGTACATATGGTCTACACTTTTATCCACTTAATAATGTATCTTGAAGAGCTTTTTATATGAACTTTTTTAAAACAAAAAAAGTAATAGCACCATAAAATGTTCTTGTATGATGTATTACCGCTTGTTTAAATATTTTTCTATTACATTACTGCTCCAAAACAAACAAACAAACAGCAAAGCAGGCATATTTCAAGTATATATGTAGGCTAGATATATTCCAGTGTATTGGTGAGTCAAAGAAAGTTTATATTGCAATTTATTAGATAGTATCAAATTTCATTAATCAAACCCACCAATAGTATATGATACTGTCTGTTAATCCACTCTTCCTGTTGTTGGGTATTGTTAAAGCTTTTAATTGTTTTCGATTTGGCTGATGAAAGATAGAATTTAATCCTCATGTTGATTTACAATTATTTAATTATGAGAGAGGCTGAGAATCATCCTTTTATATGTGCATTGGCCATTGTTGTTTTCTGGTGTTTGAATTCCTGTGCATAAGCCTTTCGTATTGGGACTTTGCAAATGGAACTCATAGCAGGAACATTAAAACAAATTGTAGTTAGTTTTAATCTAACTGGAATGATTCTTTCATTAATATCTGTAAAGTCCATTGAAAGGATGTTCTGTGTTTCACATCTCTTAATAAACCTTTATCTGTTTTCAACTGGCCTGAAAGAAGAAATGAATGACTGTAAAGGAAGAGAGAACAATGGGAGGGGTTGTGAGTAAATGTCTATAATTAACTCATTCAGTTATAAACACCTGTTTAATAAAAATTGGAGGAATCATCTACCCCATAAGAGTTGGAAATCTTACCCCTAAATTTTCCTTCAGTTTTTAAAATGAAATAAAATTAATAAATAAAATGAAAAATAAACACGCACACTGAACACCTTCTTCCAGCCTTAGACTTAATTCAGCCTCTATTTGGACATCTAAAAACATGCAGAAAACTGATTTATCTTAGAATTCTACACACTTCACCAAAAACAAACAAACAAACAAACAAACAAAAAAAACAAAACCACGAAGCTATTAGTGAACATTTCTGAGAAAGTGGACAAGAAAAGGCTTTTGGATTTGAGCCATAAAAACGCAAGTTTAGTACATGACAACTCAACTAGTGAATGTCTGCCTCAGCTCCTAAGCACAGTTGAGGAGCTCAGCAATGTTTGCAGCTGTACTTGGGAGACAATAAAAGAGAACTCTGTTCTTCAGAGCTTGAGATTTGGCTCAAGACATTGAATCTGGAGGCAGCTCTTGATTGTTTCTTATTGTCATTGTCACTAAATTTGGCTTGATTTTATAGGCCTTCTTTCTTTCCCCAACTAAGCAGAAAGCACCACCAGGGATGTAAATCTAAAATTATTCTTTTCCTTTATTATTGTTATTTGCCTTGGCACGGAAGGGTCGTTTATGGTATGTCTGCTTATCAAAAGGATACTGAGAAATGAGCAGGAAACAGCAAATCAATCTATTATTATGAGTCCTGAACATGAGATGTAATGCTACACCCGTTAATATATTTAAGAAATACTGATATTCTAAGCCGAAAACCCGAGCCTTGTTATTCTTTTTTTTTTTAAAGTGAATTGCACATTCAGAATCTTCTTAATTGTCATTTCCTTATATTTTTTGTTGCTTGCATCCTATATCTATTATAATTTCATGTTAAAATTAGAGGACCGAGATATTTTAGCATATCAATATGCTAAGTTCTAAATTATAAAGACATAATGGAAACTATTAGTTAACTTAGAAAATGTTAATGTAATTAATATGTAAAAACTCTTTCAAAT
>NW_012107330.1:788698-790847 GCF_000951045.1 Mandrillus leucophaeus | reverse complement strand
GCAATGTTTGCAGCTGTACTTGGGAGACAATAAAAGAGAACTCTGTTCTTCAGAGCTTGAGATTTGGCTCAAGACATTGAATCTGGAGGCAGCTCTTGATTGTTTCTTATTGTCATTGTCACTAAATTTGGCTTGATTTTATAGGCCTTCTTTCTTTCCCCAACTAAGCAGAAAGCACCACCAGGGATGTAAATCTAAAATTATTCTTTTCCTTTATTGTTGTTATTTGCTTTGGCACAGAAGGGTCGTTTATGGTATGTCTGCTTATCAAAAGGATACTGAGAAATGAGCAGGAAACAGCAAATCAATCTATTATTATGAGTCCTGAACATGAGATGTAATGCTACACCCGTTAATATATTTAAGAAATACTGATATTCTAAGCCGAAAACCCGAGCCTTGTTATTCTTTTTTTTTTTAAAGTGAATTGCACATTCAGAATCTTCTTAATTGTCATTTCCTTATATTTTTTGTTGCTTGCATCCTATATCTATTATAATTTCATGTTAAAATTAGAGGACCGAGATATTTTAGCATATCAATATGCTAAGTTCTAAATTATAAAGACATAATGGAAACTATTAGTTAACTTAGAAAATGTTAATGTAATTAATATGTAAAAACTCTTTCAAATCAATTGAAAAGGAACAGAAAATATAAATGGACTTTCTATCAAAAAATTGTTGATAAAAAAGAAAAGCTGCTTAACATAATTCACAAACAGGAATATTTATCAACAAGAAGATAGTATTTTTCCCATATCCTATTGGCAAAGCTTAACCCTGATGTTACCATGTATTGGAAAGACTGTGGAATAGCAGAGCCTCTTACTCATTGATAGCGAGAATGTCATTTGTGTTTTTACTTTGGGTAAAATTTTGTCATTATTGTGTAAAGTGTAACATTCACATGCCCTGCAACCTAAAAATTCCTTCCTGGTATATACCATAAGGAAGCAATTGCACGTGTATATCAGGAAACAAGAACGGGGAGGTTTATTCAGTCACAGTTGCAAACAACCACTGGTCTCCTCAACTGTGCTTAGGAGCTATTACTGGATATTTCTGACAAAATGATGTGTATAAAGCATGACTTCTAACCTTGGAGAATTAAAGTGCAAGTAAATGAACACTCAACTTTTAAATTAATTCACTATGTAAATTATTTTTATACCCTTGGGTTTCTGGTTAATGTCAAACTCAGTTTGCTTTGATACATAGGTATGTTTGCCTATATGATGTATAATTTAATCTTAGTTGGTCTTGAACTTTTGAAGGAGGCATCGGGCAGTCCATGATCTTCTTATACTTCCCTTTATCACTCAGCATTTTGTTACTGATTCATGCATATTTGCATTTAACCTATAGTTCAGTTATTTTTATAAGATACTCTATTTTTATGTCATTATCATGGTCATATGATATGCCATTCTCTACATATATTACTATATATCTATTGTTTATCTTATATTTAAATATAATTGGGAATTAAATTTTTAATTGCTCAATCTATCATGAATGACAACATGTGAAGAGACAAAAGTTGTGATTAATCCAATTCAAGAGAGAAAATGATAAGGATAAAGTAGATATCTGTATTATCTATTAATTCATATTTGTCTTATCTACTATATAGATATCTGTCTTATCTGCTAGTTCATTTTGTATTGCTGTAAAGGAATATCTGAGGCTGGGTAATTTACATAAAAGATGTTTATTTGGCTCATGGTTCTGCAGACTGTGCAAAAAGCGTGGCCCTGGCATCTGCTTCTCATGAGGGCTTCTAGTGTCTTTATTCATGGTGGAAGGTGAAGAGTAGCCTGCATGTGCAGAGATAACATGGTGAGAAAGGAAGCAAGGAAAAGAGAGAGGAGGTGCCAGGCTCTTTTGAACAACCAGCTCTCATGAGAACTGACGGAATAAGAACTCACAATGATAAAAATGGCACCAAGCCATTCATGAGGAAGCTTCTCCTATAACCTAAACACCCATCATTAGACCCCCACCTCCAACACTGGGGATCAAATTTCAATATGAGGTTTGAAGGAGTCAAACATGGAATCTGTAGCAATATCAAATATGGTATCATTGAGAATATGTAAGAATATATTAAATCTGGCACAATTAAATATCTTTTTTATTTGCTAGCC
>NW_012107330.1:786803-788448 GCF_000951045.1 Mandrillus leucophaeus | reverse complement strand
AAGTATTATATTACACACATTGTATAAGGCCACGGCGAGGAAAACTCATCCGGAAATTCTAATGTCAAACTTTTTAGGACTTCCGTAGCTTTTATATGTTGTATTCTTTAAAGCAGCTGTGCTTGAAGGTAACAGCACCATTTAAGAAAAAAATATACTTGATATATGATGATTATAAAGCACTAAGACAATTGGAAGAATCATTACACCAGCACAAACTGAACTTCACATAAATAATTTGCATAAATATGTAAGTTACAATATTCCTTTTTTCCTTTCATCAGCCCATAGCTTTTCCAATTTATTGAAGTGTTGGGTGGAGAAATATCGACATTACTCTCAGAGTCACCTTTTCTGCCCTATTGTTTTAAGTTATTAATCGATTTCAGTAAGCATTAATTTCCACTTTCTGTGGAAAATAAAAATTGCTTTTTAAATGTTTTAGTGTGTGGCCTATGATATAAATGAATAGAATGTTATTTTGGCTGTTTACATTTATTGAGCAATAAAAATATATGTGCATCAGTCTATATGGATTAGTAGGTATTGATTCAATAGTTATAAAAATTACCTGGTTGTATCATGGCTTTTTCTGCTTTAGGTTGTTTTATTAAACACTCCAGTATCCACAAAATGCATGTTAACGAGAAAAAATATATATAGAGAGAGCATCTATTATGTTTACAAAATATAGATATTGCCGATGTCAGGAAAGATATACAATTTAAGCACGATCATAATTAATTGGTCGGCTAAGAAAAGAGAACATGAAGAAATACACAGTAAAAAAAAAATTTGATTTTAAAATTTCCTGCATATGTACCCAGTTATAGCTACAGTGAACAATCAAGACTTTGTTTACAGCTAAATGATAAAAACCTATTTGCTGCTTCTCTATTCTTGAAGCCAAACAGTGAAAGAGAACCTGTCTTTTGCATCCTTCTAGGGACTGCCGCCTCCTTTTCCAGCTTCTCTTGATTTCCTTTTTCTTCTTTTCAACCAGATAGTAACCTTTCTCCCTCTTCTCCTCCATTTATGGTCCCCTGGCTTTCTAAAATCCTTCCTCATGCTCACACCGGGGAATCTGGTCATTAATAGATGCACTATGAAGGAAGCATTTTCATAATATATACTTAATTTACGTGTTTCAAAATTAATACTTTTCTGAAATGATAGATGGCTTTTCTAAATATTTTTGTCAGGTATCAATAAACTAATAATGAGATTGAGTAGTGAGGGAAGTTATACCCTAAATAAATTAAGCATAAAGGATGGCCGGGCATGGTGGCTCATGCCTATAATTCCAGCACTTTGGGAGGCCAAGGCAGGCAGATCACGAGGTCAGGAGTTTGAGACCAGTCTGGCCAATATACTGAAACCCCGTCTCTACTAAAAATACAAAAAATTAGCCAGGCGTGGTGGTGGGCGCCTGTAGTCCCAGCTACTCGGGAGACTGAGGCAGGAGAATTGCGTGAACCCGGGAGGTGGAAGTTGCAGTGAGCCAAGATAGGGCCATTGCACTCCAGCCCGGGTGACAATGCGCGACATTTTATAGTGCTATGTCAAAAGACAAAACAAAACAAACAAAACATAAAGGATATGTGTGTGTATGTTCAGGGAGTTTGATGGGCTGGAGGTTGAGGGA
>NW_012107330.1:782602-783598 GCF_000951045.1 Mandrillus leucophaeus | reverse complement strand
TTCCCAGTTTGTGTGCTGCATAAGCTTGAGGCAGTAGAGTGATAATTAATAAAGTACCAGACTGGATAATTGTAGGAACTGTAAAAGATACTAAAATGTTGTCACCGGAGGCACAGACGCACCTGTGAAAGCGTGAAGTTAATTTGTGTGAGGAACATCACATGAGGGTGGATGAGGACGAGGGAGGTGAGATTTCCTTTAAATTAATTCAGACTTTAGATAGAGAAGCGCTCAAAAAACAACAACAACAACAACAACAACAACAACAAAAAAAAAACTCTACTGCTAGTGAGATAATACAAGGCTTGTGAAAAGAGGCCCTCCTGGATCGTCTTGTTATGCATGCTTCTCTCTGACCTTGGGAAAGGTGTAACAACTGCAATATTGTAGGACAAGCATGATGATATTGCCCTACCCGTCTTTACATAACAGCACACCATTTGATACTGTCCCCTTAAACATCATGATGATATTGCCCTACCAGTCTTTACATAACAGCACACCATTTGATACTGTCCCCTTAAACATTTCCTTAAAAGCAATACACCTCCTGATACTATAATGTTGGATGCTTTGTGTATCTAGTGTCACCCCAAATTCCCCATAGGTTAATTTCTATCAAATTTCAATATACAATAAAGTAATGAGAGAGAGAATGAGGTCGTATCATAGTATTGCCCTGAAGACTATTTAAGATCATTGATAATTGCAAAGGTCCTAGCAACTTGCAGATCACGTGATAGATGACCAATCAATGGTAGCTGCTAATGTTGTTATTTTCATGGTTATTTAAATGAATCTTTTAAAAAATAAAAAAAAAAACAAAATTCTTGACGTGAATTATTGCCAGTGAACACTGTCATCTTCTTCTAAAATGCTTTATATGTAGATTGTATAAGAAAGGTGTAAACTCCCATACCTTAGCATTGTCACATGGTGAGGTCTCCCTGAGCATTCCATTCTCTTGCATATCTGGCTCAGGAATTAACAAGCTAT
>NW_012107330.1:771464-780177 GCF_000951045.1 Mandrillus leucophaeus | reverse complement strand
TATAGTGCTATGTCAAAAGACAAAACAAAACAAACAAAACATAAAGGATATGTGTGTGTATGTTCAGGGAGTTTGATGGGCTGGAGGTTGAGGGAGCAGGGAAAATATCGTAAGATCCAAGAAGACTTACATTTTTGTCTCCATCATTCACTATCTGTTAAAAACGTACCCATCTGCGATTTCAGAATTTTTCAGCCAAAGCTCCTGGAGCATGATTTTTTTTATTATTTTGTAAATAGAGATGTCTGTAGATGTTTTTATTACCAGCTTATTCCAAGATCTGGAACAATACACATCCCTACTGTACAGTTCCTAATGTTCTGCCATTTCTCAATGTTAAGGCAACCAAGTCCTTCATAGCAACTTGTGTTAATTTTAACTGCATCTCTCATTCTCCCTTTGCTTAGTCCTTTCTCAGCCTCAAGTCATACAAATGAATATTTTATATTTTCTGGCACTTCTGACATTTAAGTTTGTGTTTAATGATTTCTTGCTATGATCTTTAATATCTGACATCTTGGAATACCATCATTATCTCATTTCTACCTCTAGTTATAATGTTTCTGACAAAAGTGAATCATTGTAATGGAGCCTCTTAATAGGGACATTACTGTGGCAATAAAAGATGTAAATTGCAGTTCCAAACAACCTAGAAGTGCAATCACGAAACAGTGATCAATTGTTAGATGAACTGCACATGTAATTATATACATGTGAGATCAGATGAATCACTTGAGCTAAGAAGGACAGGGAAGGCTTAAAGGAGGAGAAATAGAATGATGCTTCAGAGAAGCACAATTTGAATAAGGAAAAGGGAAAGGTGAAGGTGATATAGCAAGTAGAGGAAGTTGAACAAAGGTACAAGAAAAAGAAAACATGCACATTTAAAGAATACAAGCAATGGTACCCACTGCTCTTAACTGCAATGATTACTGGCCCACCCCGGTAGACCATGTCATTTGGGGAACTTGCTCCTTTTCTTTAGAGGGGATGGATTTACATTGAACATAAACTTTTGTCTAGTATTCTGTATAAATGATTAAAGATGAGGCTTTCTGGCATCTCTCTTAAACTGCAGGCTTTTTATCCACAAGTCCTGCACATTTCTATTGGCTATCCGTCAGGAGCTATAACAATAATGTATATAAAATTTGGATGTCTAAAACTTTCCTCAAAATATACCTGTTTTTCTTTATTTTCCCCAGTGAGAATGTTACAAAAGCAACATTCACCCAATGATAAAAACTTGAAAACCTGGAGTTATTCTGTATACTTTCTTCTTTCTCCATCTTAAAATCTAATCCTTATTTATTTATTTATTTTTTGTACTTTATTCACAACCTCCCCTGTACATGTCCCTTTCACTCTTTGCCTCTGCTTCTTCCTTAACTTCTTAACATTGCTTTCTTGGATTGTCATGAGCCTCTTACCAGCTGTCATGAACTCAAGATGTCATCAAATCTAACTAGTTTTTCACCCAGTTGCCAAGGTAGTAATTCTAAATTCAAACCTGATTTTGCTTCTTTCTTGGCTTTCAGTTTTACCACTTATGAAAACAGTAATAAGCACTGGCATATTCATGTTGGCGTAATGCGTACTTCATACATAATAGCAGTAATCTATGGAATCATCCCTCATCTTCCCAGGAATTGTTTTTAAGCTACTTGTGCATTTTTTGAAGGTTATTCTCATATTGTAGGTTGTAACTGCATTTAACTCAAAAACACTGGAAGATAAGGTTTTCTCTTACGTTACCACCAAATAGATGAAAAGAATATAATTCTGCTTTTTAAACCTCATAGCATTGTCTTCTTTCTCCTCACCCATCCTTATGGCAATTATTACTTTACCAAAAATTGGCAAGCTTGTAGGCTCCAGAAAGAATCTGGACCCCAAGTATATTTAGGATTGAATCATAATTTTAAAATTATAAGATTGTAAATTAAATTTTGCTTTCTTTTTTTGAAAAAAGTGGAAAACTAGCAACACTGTGTGTATTTTTCTACAGGACGTTGTATCTGGAGCTGAGGAGCTACTGGGCTCTTTTAAATAGGCAGTCTGACTACTCCATCTCTCTTTGATTCTTATGCAGATAGCTTCATTCTTACTCTGCATACCTAGTGGTTTAAAGCATCCATGTTTTGTACCCTGGCTCTACCATTGACTAAAGAGGTTCATGACACTTGTCTTATCCTGAACAATATGGAATGGAAAACATCCTACTCGGTTCGGTTTCCTAACTTTGTGGCACCTTCAGTGTCTCCCAGGGGTCTTGTTGTACAATGAATGTTCAATACATAAGATTCACTTGAATGGAATGATACATAAAGAGGTACCACAAAATGTTCCCAAGCTGCCTGAAAGCATACATTTGTTTCTCTACTTGATCAAATACCTTGTCTTTCTTGCTTAATTCATCTAGTTAATCACCTGCATATTCACTTTACTCTGTTTATCATACCTTGCTTGCCTTCAGCAGAATGTACATAGATGTCAGTATTCATGCATTTTTTTGCCCTTTGTACCTACTGATGTTGGATGTCAGAAACTGCACAGGCAGGCACCATTGCTGAGTAATGGCAATGAACACATGTGGAAATTACTTTTGCATCCTTCCATTTCAATGGTAATTAAGTTGTTATATATGAAAATACTGTAATAGCATTAGTGGCAATAATCAACTTCCCCAAACCACAAATTGAAGTCATATTAAGTTGAAATTAAACCCAAATTACTTCATGTCTACAATTAGAATCGGTGTTGACTAAGATGTGTCCTGTGGCTGCTAGAAAGAATTAATCCCCCAAATGCAATAGATGATAACATTAAGGTCATAAACTAAGAGGGATTGATGTAAGATTTCCAACATCTTCTGTCCTGTTGCCTAAACTGCCAAGATGCATTTCTTATTCGTGTATCATCAGTAAGTTTCTCTGCAGCATCAGTGACCTGTCCACAACTCTTTAATTTCAGAGAAGGTTCAGCAGCTTGGGCCCCTGAAAAGATATTTGGAAGGTTTCCCAGTTTGTGTGCTGCATAAGCTTGAGGCAGTAGAGTGATAATTAATAAAGTACCAGACTGGATAATTGTAGGAACTGTAAAAGATACTAAAATGTTGTCACCGGAGGCACAGACGCACCTGTGAAAGCGTGAAGTTAATTTGTGTGAAGAACATCACATGAGGGTGGATGAGGACGAGGGAGGTGAGATTTCCTTTAAATTAATTCAGACTTTAGACAGAGAAGCGCTCAAAAACAATAAAACCTACTGCTAGTGAGATAATGCAAGGCTTATGAAAAGAGGCCCTCCTGGATTGTCTTGTTATGCATGCTTCTCTCTGACCTTGGGAAAGGTATAACAACTGCAATATTGTAGGACAAGCATGATGATATTGCCCTACCCGTCTTTACATAACAGCACACCATTTGATACTGTCCCCTTAAACATTTCCTTAAAAGCAATACACCTCCTGATACTATAATGTTGGATGCTTTGTGTATCTAGTGTCACCCCAAATTCCCCATAGGTTAATTTCTATCAAATTTCAATATACAATAAAGTAATGAGAGAGAGAATGAGGTCGTATCATAGTATTGCCCTGAAGACTATTTAAGATCATTGATAATTGCAAAGGTCCTAGCAACTTGCAGATCACGTGATAGATGACCAATCAATGGTAGCTGCTAATGTTGTTATTTTCATGGTTATTTAAATGAATCTTTTAAAAAATAAAAAAAAAAACAAAATTCTTGACGTGAATTATTGCCAGTGAACACTGTCATCTTCTTCTAAAATGCTTTATATGTAGATTGTATAAGAAAGGTGTAAACTCCCATACCTTAGCATTGTCACATGGTGAGGTCTCCCTGAGCATTCCATTCTCTTGCATATCTGGCTCAGGAATTAACAAGCTATGTCATTCCAAAAATGATTCTCTGATACCAATTGAGTGCTCCACAATTCAATTCAATACTGAGACTAATTACCAGGAATCAGCATAGACCCCACAGTTAAGGAGCTCAATTCCCCTGGTCTGTCCTCACCTCAGATGCCAGCTGCCAGTCCCTGGTCCCAACGGTACGGAATTATGTCCAACCTGGCTACAAACATGAGGGTTCTTATTACCCCTTTTCAGGCTGGAGAATTTCTTAGAATAACTCAGAGAGCTCAGACAAGAGCCATTCTTATGAGTAGCAGTTTATTGTAAAGGGTACAAATGAACAGCTAGATGAAGAGATATATGGGGTGATGCCTGAAGGGGTCCCCAGAACAGGAGGCTGTTTGTCTTTGGGCTGGGGCACATCACCCTCCCAGTGCATCCGTATGTTTACCAACCAGATGGTTCCCTCAACCCTTATCATTCAGAGTTTCTAAGCAAGGTTTAATTACTTAGGCATGATTTAGTGAATCACTGGCCAGCTGCTGAACTCTGATCTCCAGCTCTTCTACCAGATCTTAGAATGGGGCTGAAATTTCTAAATTTGTAATTGCATGATTGATGTGACCTGATGACCAGTTAATCCTGAAACTATAAGCTAACCCCTCCCCTCACAAAGAGTCCTCTGATGTTGCAGTCGCTTTAGCATGAAATCCAATAAAGTGGAAAGAAGTTTGCTGTGAATAACAAAAGACATTTCTATCACTCAGGAAATTTCAAGGGTTTTTGGAGCTCTGTGCCAAGAACCATAGAAGAGACCACAAATATATTTTATTATACCACCCAAACTTGCCAAATATGGATTAGTCTGAATTTCCTATCCTATCCATTGTGTTTTGGGGTCCCTATGTAAAACAAACACAAACAAACAAACAAACACAAAACAGAGAAACTCTGACTTTACACTTTTCTGGACTCTACAGAGTGCAGTCTTATGGAAACTATAAGGTGTGCATAATTGTTTATGTACATATTTCTCTGCAAATACCATGCAAAGTATCTATTGTGCTTAAAATTTTATACAAATGTGTTTTTTTTGTTTATATTTTGGAGGTTTTTGATTCATCAACTCAATGTGCTTGCCCTCTCTGTAGATATGAATTAGACAAGTAGCTCTAATTCAAGGGAAATCTTTTCTCTACCTTGAATGTATTTGTTTCTTTGTGTAGTTTAAATTCCTTCTGTCCTCAAATTTGTTCAATTATTATAGGCTCAAAATTAGTCAAGTACAGTGTAGTAGTTTTTGTTTGACATCAAATGCAATGTTATGTATTTCTGTTTCACCCTGGGGATTTCCTTTAAAGAGTCTGCCTTTAATGTTAGTGTCCTCTTTAAATATAAACATTCAACCAGTAAGAATACAAAAACACAGAGACAGAAAATTATGACAAGCAGAATGTCAATAGTCTTTTCCTTTTGATTAATCTAGCATGCAAATATAAAAGCATTTTGGTTACTCAGGAATTTCAATAGGCCTTTGAATTTTTTAAATAATAAAAATATTGGCAGGAGGTGGTGGCTCACGCCTGTAATCCCAGCACTTTGGGAGGCCGAGGTGGGCGGATCACGAGGTCAGGAGATCGAGACCATCCTGGCTAAAAAAAAAAAAAAAAAAATACAAAAAATTAGCCAGGTGTGGTGGCGAGCCGCTATAGTCCCAGCTACTGCGGAGGCTGAGGCAGGAGAATGGTGTGAACCCGGGAGGCGGAGCTTTCAGTGAGCCATGATCACACCACTGCACTCCAGCCTGGGAGACAGAGCGAGAATCTGTCTCAAAGTAAATAGTAATAATAATAATAATAATAACATATTCTTTAAGAGATAACATATAGAAAGATATATTAGCAAACTTTTTCTTGCTGAAATGTCTAAAATGTCCTCTTTAAGTTTTTTATATTCATCCGAATAATCATACAGACATACGTGCAAATATATATATAATACAAAAGAAATGAGAATGACATTTTATAGTGCAATGATAATTGAGTTTTTAAAATATATTTATACATCCAAGTTCATGTTAAAAAGCTTTTAAATATAACTTTTTATTTTCTTTTTCTAGGTAACCTTCAAAGCATCAAGACATTCAGTTTCACCAGATTTAAAGTATGTCCTGCTGGCATATGATGTCAAACAGGTAAAGGAGTGATCTTCTTTGAGAATACTTTTCTTTGTGATGCATTGGGGTGACAATTCATAATTTTACTCAGCTATAACTCACCTAAGCAAAATCTGGCATATCTAGTAACTACAGGAGGACAGTAATGACTACTTTGCATAAAAGGTGTTTGAAGGTAATGTCCAAAGATCTTTCATATCTATATAGCAAATAATTGGGACAATTTGCCAAGTGCCTGTCCTGATCCAAGTCCATCTCTTGGCAGAAGATAATGTGGCAGAGTTTGGCAAATCCAACAAATGTGGGCTTGTGAAAGTTTCAAGATAAGCCTTACCATATGCTTTAGTGTTTCATGTGTGTACAGATTAGAGACTTTTCTAGTGGCTATGCCTTGAGCTTCAGATGTGTATATTGGGAAGGCACCTGCTGAAAACATTGACTCAGATCATGGTCTAGGGATTCTTTGGTGGTATTTGAATGTCAGCTTGGGGTTGTAGAAAATTTTGCAAATGGGGCAAGCCAAGAAATTAATTCTGAAAAAATAAAATGTTCTAATTGAAATTAGTGTTTCCTTATTCCATGTGAGCCCTGAAGCACAATTAGAGCAATATGTATGATTGTTGAGTGTTTTGTACTTAGATATCATTTGCACAGTTAAAAAGCAAAGTAAATGTTGGAAAGCCAATTCAGCAGATTAGTATCTGTAAAGAATAAATGATTGGAAATCATTCAAGGAAGTTTACAAGCTTTAAGATGAACAATAAAAATTTATGGACTTAAGGCATGAAGCCTCATATAATGCTTTGAAAGCCTTTTGAACACATGGAATTTCACAGTTTGAAAGAACTGCTATTTGATGGCTTTAGTCTTTTGGAATATATATGTGGTATATTTTTTAGGTTATATTTTTTGACGTAAGTAATTTATGCTGTAAAAGACAGAGGAATTTTAGTCAAAGGCCTCTTTTCCTAGTGTAGATGTTGGCCTGTTTTCTTATCTTTTGCTTTGAGTTACCTTTATTCATTGGGATTTTGTAAATCATATGTTATAGTAAGAAAAATGTTTGACTTTTATAAACTAAAATATTATACTAAAAATTTCTAACATAACATTATCTAAATAATTTAAGCTTGAAAAGTCTGCTGTATTAAACTGATCATGAACTTTAGAAAAATTAGGTTTCGGGAGCTATTGTAATGAAGACTGGAACTGGCAGTAGGACAAACACATAGATCAATGAAAGAGAAGAGAGAACCCAGAAATAGGCCTTCAAAACTATGCCTAATAGATTCTTGGCAAACGTGCACAAGCAATTTAATGGAGGACAGTCTTTTCAACAACTAGTACCAGAACAATCAGATATACATAGGCAAAAAATAAAACCAAAAGCCCACAAGAAAAAAAAGCATCATATTGGCTTAAGCCACACACCTTATACAAACTCAGAATGGATCATGCTTTTAAATGTAAAGCGTAAATCTATACAACTTTTAGAAAAAAATCTTTGGGATTTAAGGCTAGGGAAAGATTTCTTAAACTGTATACCAAAAGCATAGTCCATAGCAGGATACACTATTGCTCCATAATAGACCCCGTTTTCAGGCTAAAAATACAAATTACAGTCTAGAAGAAAATATTTGAAATTCACATGTTTGACGAAGGACCAACATTCATATATAAAGAATTCTTCAAACTAAATAGTTAAAAATAACAACTATAACAAAAACACAACTATTCAATCAGAAAGTGGGCCCAGACATGAAGAGACATTTCACTGAAGATTTACAGATGGTAAATAAGTACATGAAAATATTTTAACATTAGTAGCCAATAGGTAAATGCAAATTGAAACTACAATAGAGTATCACTACAAATCTATCAGAATGGTTAATTTTTGTTTTTAAAGTGACAGCACCAAATGATGGCAAACATGCGGAGAAACTGGATCATTCATACATTGCTGTTGGAATGTATAGTGGTACTGTTGCTTTGGAAGATATTTTGAAAGTTTCTTTAAAACCTAAGCATATACTACTATCCGACCTAGCAATTAAATTTCACTAGACAATTGTTCCAAGGCATTTATCCCAGATAAATAAAAAATAATGTTCACACAAAAACCTGTCTGCAAATATTTGCAGCAGCCTTATTTATAATAGCCAAAAACTGAGACAGCCCAGATGTTTTTCAAAGGGTGAATGGCTAGATGAACTGTGGTCCATTCATCCTATGGAATAAATATTCAGCAATACAGAGGAACAAGCTTTCAATATAGAGAGCAATGTGGATAAATCTTCGGAGTTGTGCCAAGTGAAGGGAAAAAAAACAGTCCCAAATATGATTGTTTGTATGATTTCATCTATATAACATGCTCAGATTGACAAAATTAAGGAAATGAAGAAGAGATTAGTAGTTTCCAGGAGAAAAGGAGGGAAAAGGGAGCAGCTTTTTTAATTTTATGGGATAACAAGAGGGATCTTTGTGGAGACAGAAATGTTCTGTATCTTGATTATATAAATGTCAGTATCCTGATTGTTTTCTTGACCTGGTTTTTTTCTTGACCAGGATTTCTTGTAGTTTTATAAGATAGTATCAGTGGGGAAAACTGGGTGAAAAATACATGTAATCTCTCAGTATTATTTATTACAATGCCATGT
>NW_012107330.1:769041-770699 GCF_000951045.1 Mandrillus leucophaeus | reverse complement strand
TTCCCAGTTTGTGTGCTGCATAAGCTTGAGGCAGTAGAGTGATAATTAATAAAGTACCAGACTGGATAATTGTAGGAACTGTAAAAGATACTAAATGTTGTCACCAGAGGCACAGACGCACCTATGAAAGCGTGAAGTTAATTTGTGTGAAGAACATCACATGAGGGTGGATGAGGACGAGGGAGGTGAGATTTCCTTTAAATTAATTCAGACTTTAGACAGAGAAGCGCTCAAAAACAATAAAACCTACTGCTAGTGAGATAATGCAAGGCTTATGAAAAGAGGCCCTCCTGGATTGTCTTGTTATGCATGCTTCTCTCTGACCTTGGGAAAGGTATAACAACTGCAATATTGTAGGACAAGCATGATGATATTGCCCCACCAGTCTTTATATAACAGCATACCATTTGATACTGTCCCCTTAAACATTTCCTTAAAAGCAATACACCTCCTGATACTATAATGTTGGATACTTTATGTATCTAGTGTCACCCCAAATTCCCCATAGGTTAATTTCTATCAAATTTCAATATACAATAAAGTAATGAGAGAGAGAATGAGGTTGTATCATAGTATTGCCCTGAAGACTATTTAAGATCATTGATAATTGCAAAGGTCCTAGCAACTTGCAGATCACATGATAGATGGCCAATCAATGGTAGCTGCTAATGTTGTTATTTTCATGGTTATTTAAATGAATCTTTTAAAAAATTAAAAAAAAATTCTTGACGTGAATTATTGCCAATGAACACTGTCATCTTCTTCTAAAATGCCTTATATGTAGATTGTATAAGATAGGTGTAAACTCCCATACCTTAGCATTGTCACATGGTGAGGTCTCCCTGAGCATTCCATTCTCTTGCATATCTGGCTCAGGAATTAACAAGCTATGTCATTCCAAAAATGATTCTCTGATACCAATTGAGTGCTCCACAATTCAATTCAATACTGAGACTAATTACTAGGAATCAGCATAGACCCCACAGTTAAGGAGCTCAATTCCGCTGGTCTGTCCTCACCTCGGATGCCAGCTGCCAGTCCCTGGTCCCAACGGTACGGAATTATGTCCAACCTGGCTACAAACATGAGGGTTCTTATTACCCCTTTTCAGGCTGGAGAATGTCTTAGAATAACTCAGAGAGCTCAGACAAGAGTCATTCTTATGAGTAGCAGTTTATTGTAAAGGCTACAAATGAACAGCTAGATGAAGAGATATATGGGGTGATGCCTGAAGGGGTCCCCAGAACAGGAGGCTGTTTGTCTTTGGACTGGGGCACATCACCCTCCCAGTGCATCCGCATGTTTACCAACCAGATGGTTCCCTCAACCCTTATCATTCAGAGTTTCTAAGCAAGGTTTAATTACTTAAGCATGATTTAGTGAATCACTAGCCAGCTGCTGAACTCGGATCTCCAGCTCTTCTCTCCTACCAGATCTTAGAATGGGGCTGAAATTTCTAAATTTGTAATCGCATGATTGATGTGACCTGATGACCAGTTAATCCTGAAACTATAAGCTAACCCTTCCCCTCACAAAGAGTCCTCTGATGTTGCAGTCGCTTTAGCATGAAATCCAATAAAGTGGAAAGAAGTTTGCTATGAATAACAAAAGACATTTCTATCACTCAGGAAATTTCAAGGGTTTTTGGAGCTCTGTGC
>NW_012107330.1:765278-768991 GCF_000951045.1 Mandrillus leucophaeus | reverse complement strand
GGTCTTTTTTTCTTATCAAGGAAAAATAAAGATACTTCATGACAAAATAACTGGAAGTGAAAGAATGCTAGCATTTAAATCAATTTTAGAAACTTTATTTTACTATTTTATATCATTTCATTTATTTATTCATTTTATTTGTTTATTATGTCCCAGGTGCAATTGCTGGACTTTACATTATGCAGGGCATATTTGTAGGTGTGTTCACATAAATTGAATTATCTCCTTCAAGAAATTTATAACCAGGAAGAGGTGATATGACACAAACATTTATATCCACAACATACAACATCATGTTATGTATCATACATATGGTCATATGAAAGAATAAAGGAAAACTTTTACTCAGGGTAATCATGTTAGAGAAGAACCATATGCTGGACTTTAAAGAGCAGACAGGTAAAAATGAATAGAAAAACATTCCAGGTGGGCAGAAAACATAAAACCTCAAGGAGGCAGCATTAAGTCTTTGAGGGATAGCAGTCAATTCAGACTCGCTAGCCAATTGGTTGACAATTCAGAAAGAAAAAAAAAAAAAAAGAAACCTGTAAATCAAATTCAGCTAAAATTATAGAACGTTCTGTTATATACAGTTTATACTGAAAAAGCATTTTAATTTATGTCTCTTGTTGATTTTAAGAGTTCTTTGACCAGGCGTGGTGGCTTGTGCCTGTAATCCCAGCACTTTGGGACGCTGAGTGGGTGAATCACAAGATCAGGAATTCCAGACCAGCCTGGCCAACATGGCGAAACCCTGCCTCTACTAAAAATACAAAAATTAGCCGAGCGTGGTGGCGGGCACCTGTAGTCCCAGCTATTCAGGAGACTGAGGCAGGAGAATCGCTTGAACCCAAGAGGCAGAGGTTGCAGTGAGTCGAGACGGCACCATTGCACTCCAGCCTGGGCAACAGAGCGAGACTCCGTCTCAAAAACAAAACAAAACAAAAAAGAAGAGTTTTTCATATATTCTAAAGAGTAGATTTGTATCAGATCTATATTTTGGAAATATTTCCTCCCACTCAGTGGGTTTTCTGTTCACTTTCTTGATGATATCCTTTGATTCACAGGTTTTCACAATTTTGGTGAATTCTGATCTTTTCTTTTCTATATTGCATATGATTTTTGTATCATATATAAAAATCCATTGCCAAAGTCAAAAAAAGTTTTATAGTTTCAGTTCTTTTCTTTAGTTTGTTGATCCATTTTGAGTTTATTTTTGTATATTGTGTGAGGTAGAGTCCAGATATTTTAAGTCTCATGCTACATACTGAAAAAATTCTTTCTGCTTTTTTTGTTTTTAGATATTGAAAAGCTGGTAGGCAGTGTATGACCTATTATGTTTCCATTTTTATTAACACAGGGCTGGATTTTTTTTTAAAAAAAATGATTGTTAAATGATTAGATTATATATAGCCTACCTACTAATCAAACACACACACATCACAAAATCGGTATTAATTGTGTATTGCTTCTTAATAAATTGCCCCAAACTAGTGACTTTTAGGAAAGAATGTACTGTCTGTCACATTTCCTGTGGATCTGGAGTTTGGAATCATCTTGGCTGGGTGATTCTGGCTCAAGATCTCTCATGAGGTTGAGCCCAGGTTTCAGCTGAGGCTACGGTAACATGATAGCTTGCCTGAGGCTGGGGCACACACATCCAGATGCGATCACACCCATGTCTGGCAAATTGGTGCTGGCTATTGACATGAAGCCTCCAGTTTCTCCACACTGGCTTCTTTACGGGGCTGTGGGAGTGTCCTCATAATGTAATGCCTGGACTTCCCCAGCGTGGGTAATTCAGTGGATCAGTGCCTTGGATGGCCTATCCTTGAACGTCACCTGTCATTTTCACAGGACCTCTTGGTTACACAGTTCAGCTCTGTTTCATTGTTGGAGAAGACTAGTAGGGGCTGGATATCTTTGGGAACCATCATGGGGGCTGGCCAACATAGTCCCCAAACGTTTGCTTTCCCTCCTATGTGCAAAATGCTCTCACTCCCTCCAAGGCCCCTCATATTTTCATCCATTACAGTCTAGCAGTTCATCAGGCACATCAAGTGAGGGTCCCACAGAGACTCCTCAGGCACGGTTCCTTGCCTATAGCCCCTTGTGTATACTTGTGTATTCATAAATAAAATTTCATATATCAGTATGCATTCATATTCTTATAAATTGTATAAATATAAATATATACATATATATTGTTGGTATATAGAGGTATAGATGTTTATTTTAATATATATTTTGATCCATTTAAGCTAACTTTTCAGTATATGTTCTCAGTTTTATTAGTTTTGTTGGGAATAATGTATTTATACACTATTTTATCTTTTGTAGTCTTGGTATTTTGTTAAAAAACATTTACTTGTTGAATTCATTTATTCATTTTACATTTTGTTTTTCTTTCTTTAAATATATCACCAATTGAAGTTTTCAGTTTGTTTTGTTTTGTTTTGTTTTGTTTTTGAGACGGAATCTCACTGTGTCATCCAGGCTGGAGTGAAGTGGCATGATCTCAGCTCACTGCAACCCCTGCCGCCCCCCAGGTTCAAGCGATTCTCCTGCCTTAGCCTCCCGAATAGCTGGAATTACAGGCATCTGCCACCACACCCAGCTAATTTTTGTATTTTTAGTTGAGATGGGTTTTTGCCATGTTGGCCAGGCTGGTCTCAAACTCCTGACGTCAGGTGGTCCACCCTCCTCAGCCTCCCAAAGTGCTAGGATTACAGGCGTGAGCCACCGTGCCCTGCCGAGGCTTTAATTTTTTTTTTAATTTAAAATTTGAATTTGGGGATACAATTTATTTTTTCTTTGCTATGTTTCCTTTTTCTCTAGGCTTACTAAACTCCCATCAATATGATTAGTATATAATGGTATTATTTTTCGACTTTTGTATGTTTTTATCATAGATTTTCCATTTCATTTTCAATTGTTTATGGTGCCAAATGATTAAAACCAGTCTTCCTAAAAGATCAAATAATGGAAAAAATATTCTGTATGAATAAATATAATCATAGCCAGTAATGTGGGTCGACTTCAAAAGAACATTTTTGATGAATTATCAGGAAGCCACATAACACAATTAACAGAGATGTTGCCTGAATCATGGGCATCACACATATCCTCAGCCCTGTTTTCCCTTAGCTTTAATGAAGAAGAAAATACAAGCACTTCTCAAACTCACTATCTTGAATCATTGCCTTGTGTAAAGAGAAAGACATATGAGAACCAACCTGCTTCGAGGCTTCTGTAATTAGGTGAGAGAGCAACTATGAAAAGATCTAGCACTATTTTTCTTGTAGGATCAGGGTAGATTGAGAAAGCTAGTTTAGTTTTTACCTTCCTAGCAATGTTCTCAATTCGAGTCAAATAAATGTCAATTATTTAGGACAAATTTAGACAATTTTTTTTTCAATCAACAGCTGACTTCTGTGGGCTCTGTGTGTTACTGGAGAAGTTATTTTTTGTGGATCTAAAGTGGTAGTCTGGGTGTGGTGGCTCACGCCTGTAATCCCAGCACAATGGGAGGCTTAGGTGGGTAGATCACCTGAGGTCAGGTGTTTGAGACCAGCCTGGCCAACATGGTGAAACCCCATCCCTACTAAAAATACAAAAAAATTAGCTGGGTATGGTGGCATGCACCTGTGGTCCCAGCTACTTGAGAGGCTGAGGCAGGAGAATCGCTTGAACCCGGGAGGTGGAGGTTTTAG
>NW_012107330.1:763498-765228 GCF_000951045.1 Mandrillus leucophaeus | reverse complement strand
GCATGATCTCGGCTCTTTGCAACCTCCACTTCCCAGGTTCAAGCAATTCTCCTGCCTCAGCCTCCTGAGTAGCTGGGATTACAGGCACGCACCACCACGCCCAGCTAATTTTGTATTTTCAGTAGAGATGAACTTTCACCATGTTGGTCAGGCTGGTCTTGAACTCCTGACCTCAGGTGATCCACCCATTTCGGCCTTGCAAGCGTGTGAGCCACCATGCCTGATGGCAAAAGTATTTTTTTGTTTTTGTTTTTGTTTTTAAATTCAATTTCAATTTATTTTATTAAGTGTATGGATTATGCAAGATCATTGAAATCTTTTGCCCCAAACAAGTTACTGGAAAGAGGTAAAAAGATTTTAGTATGCATTTCCACATTTATAGTTTTATGCAAATCTGATACAGTTTTTAAAGATTAGTGAATGAAAATAGTTAAAAGTAGTAAAAAATGATCAATTATTAAATAAACTAGTGAAATTACTTTGAGAACTTTAGTATTCTTGTCCAAGTCAGTCAATTTCTGTCTAGAAGAACAATTTTTACTATTTGCTTTCAGGGAAGTTGGTTAACTGTCTATGAAAAGTAAAACTATTAGGTTATGCCAGATCATCCCTGATAGCATCACTAATAAAAATTGCTTTTTCACCTTATTTTTAAATAGTAACATTTTTGTAATTTAGGTTTATGTTTTTAAAATGTGGAATAAGGAGCATAAAACCAGGTTAACTTTGAGTATTTGGACAAAATAGAGCACAAGCTTATAAAAATATAATTAATAATATAAACATACTTATGGACCAATCTTCATATTCTTACGGTCTTTTTTTCTTATCAAGGAAAAATAAAGATACTTCATGACAAAGTAACTGGAAGTGAAAGAATGCTAGCATTTAAATCAATTTTAGAAACTTTATTTCACTATTTTATATCATTTCATTTATTCATTTTATTCGTTTATTACATTCCAGGTGCAGTTGCTGGACTTTACATTATGCAGGGTGTATTCATAGGTGTGTTCACATAAATTGAATTATCTCCTTCAAGAAATTTATAACCAGGAAGAGGTGATATGACACAAACATTTATATCCACAACATACAACATCATGTTGTGTATCATACATATGGTCATATCAAAGAATAAAGGAAAACCTTTACTCAGGGTAATCATGTTAGAGAAGCACCATATGCTGGACTTTAAAGAGCAGACAGGTAAAAATGAATAGAAAAACATTCCAGGTGGGCAGAAAACATAAAACCTCAAGGAGGCAGCATTAAGTCTTTGAGGGATAGCAGTCAATTCAGACTCACTAGCCAATTGCTTGACAATTCAGAAAGAAAAAAAAAAAAACAACCTGTAAATCAAATTCAGCTAAAATTATAGAACATTCTATTATATACAGTTTATACTGAAAAAGCATTTTAATATATGTCCCTTGTTGATTTTAAGAGTTCTTTGACCAGGCGTGGTGGCTCGCGCCTGTAATCCCAGCACTTTGGGACGCCGAAGTGAATCACAAGGTCAGGAATTCCAGACCAGCCTGGCCAACATGGCGAAACCCTGCCTCTACTAAAAATACAAAAATTAGCCGGGCGTGGTGGCGGGCACCTGTAGTCCCAGCTATTCAGGAAACTGAGGCAGGAGAATGGCTTGAACCCAGGAGGCAGAGGTTGCAGTGAGTCGAGACGGCACCATTGCACTCCAGCCTGGGCAACAGAGCGAGACTCTGTCA
>NW_012107330.1:762429-763448 GCF_000951045.1 Mandrillus leucophaeus | reverse complement strand
TCCCCTCACAAAGAGTCCTCTGATGTTGCAGTCGCTTTAGCATGAAATCCAATAAAGTGGAAAGAAGTTTGCTATGAATAACAAAAGACATTTCTATCACTCAGGAAATTTCAAGGGTTTTTGGAGCTCTGTGCCAAGAACCAGAGAAAAGGCCAAATATATATTTTATTATACCACCCAAACTTGCCAAATATGGATTAGTCTGAATTTCTTATCCTATTCATTGTGTTTTGGGGTCCCTGTGTCAAATAAACACAAACAAACAAAAACAAAACAAAGAAACTCTGGCTTTACACTTTTCTGGACTCTACAGAGAGCAGTCTTATGGAAACTATAAGGTGTGCATAATTGTTTATGTACATATTTCTCTGCAAATACCATGCAAAGTGTCTATTGTGCTTAAAATTTTATACAATTGTGTTTTTTTGTTTATATTTTGGAGGTTTTTGATACATCAACTCAAGGTGCTTGCCCTCTCTGTAGATATGAATTAGACAAGGGACATTATTAGACATTAGACAATTAGACATTAGACAAATTCAAGGGAAATCTTTTCTCTACCTTGAATGTATTTGTTTCTTTGCATAGTTTAAATTCCTTCTGTCCTCAAATTTGTTCAATCATTATAGGCTCAAAATTAGTCAAGTACAGTGTAGTAGTTTTTGTTTGACATCGAATGCAATGTTATGTATTTCTGTTTCACCCTGGGGATTTCCTTTAAAGAGTTTGCCTTTAATGTTAGTGTCTTCTTTAAATATAAACATTCAACCAGTAAGAATACAAAAACACAGAGACAGAAAATTATGACAAGCAGAATGTCAATACTTCTTTTCCTTTTGATTAATCTAGTATGCAAATATAAAAGCATTTTGGTTACTCAGGAATTTCAATAGGCCTTTGAATTTTTAAAATAATAAAAATATTGGCAGGAGGTGGTGGCTCATGCCTGTAATCCCAGCACTTTGGGAGGCCGAGGTGGGCGGATCACGAGGTCAGGAGATCGAGACCATCCTGGCTAA
>NW_012107330.1:761713-762379 GCF_000951045.1 Mandrillus leucophaeus | reverse complement strand
TCCTAAAAGATCAAATAATGGAAAAAATATTCTGTATGAATAAATATAATCATAGCCAGTAATGTGGGTCGACTTCAAAAGAACATTTTTGATGAGTTATCAGGAAGCCACATAACACAATTAATAGAGATGTTGCCTGAATCATGGGCATCACACATATCCTCAGCCCTGTTTTCCCTTAGCTTTAATGAAGAAGAAAATACGAGCACTTCTCAAACTCACTATCTTGAATCATTGCCTTGTGTAAAGAGAAAGACATATGATAACCAACCTGCTTCGAGGCTTCTGTGATTAGGTGAGAGAGCAACTATGAAAAGATCTAGCACTATTTTTCTTGTAGCACCAGGGTAGACTGAGAAAGCTAATTTAGTTTTTACCTCCCTAGCAATGTTCTCAATTCGAGTCAAATAAATGTCAATTATTTAGTTTAGGACAAATTTAGACAATTTTTTTTTTCAATCAACAACTGACTTCTGTGGGCTCTGTGTGTTACTGGAGAAGTTATTTTTTGTGGATCTAAAGTAATAGTCTGAGTGTGGTGGCTTATGCCTGTAATCCCAGCACACTGGGAGGCTTAGTTGGGTAGATCACCTGAGATCAGGTGTTTGAGACCAGCCTGGCCAACGTGGTGAAACCCCATCCCTACTAAAAATACAAAAAATTAGC
>NW_012107330.1:756757-758538 GCF_000951045.1 Mandrillus leucophaeus | reverse complement strand
CTCTGTCTCAAAAACAAAACAAAACAAAAAAGAAGAGTTTTTCATATATTCTAAAGAGTAGATTTGTATCAGATCTATATTTTGGAAATATTTCCTCCCACTCAGTGAATTTTCTTTTCACTTTCTTGATGATATCCTTTGATTCACAGTTTTTCAAAATTTTGGTGAATTCTGATCTGATCTTTTCTATATTGCATACGATTTTTGTATCATATCTAAAAATCCATTGCCAAAATCAAAAAAAGTTTTATCGTTTCAGTTCTTTTCTTTAGTTTGTTGATCCATTTTGAGTTTATTTTTGTATATTGTGTGAGGTAGAGTCCAGATATTTTAAGTCTCATGCTACATACTGAAAAAATTGTTTCTGCTTTCTTTGTTTTTAGGTATTGAAAAGCTGGTAGGCAGTGTATGACCTATTATGTTTCCATTTTTATTAACACAGGGATGGATTTTTTTTTAAAAAAAAAGACTAATTGTTAAATGGTTAGATTATATATAGCCTACGTACTAATCAAACAGACACACATCACAAAATCAGTATTAATTGTATATTGCTTCTTAATAAATTGCCCAAAACTAGTGACTTTTAAGGAAGAATTTACTGTCACAGTTCCTGTGGATCCAGAGTTTGGAATCATCTTGGCTGGGTGATTCTGGCTCAAGATCTCTCATGAGGTTGAGCCCAGGTTTCAACTGAGGCTACGGTAACATGACAGCTTGCCTGAAGTTGGGGCATACACATCCAGATGGGATCACACCCATGTATGGCAAATTGGTGCTGGCTACTGACATGAAGCCTCCAGTTTCTCCACATTGGCTTCTTTACGGGGCTGTGGGGGCCCCTCCTCATAATGTAATGCCTGGACTTCCCCAGCGTGGGTAATTCAGAGGATCAGTGCCTTGGATGGCCTATCCTTGATTGTCACCTGTCATTTTCACAGGACCTCTTGGTTACACAATTCAGCTCTGTTTCATTGTTGGAGAAGACTAGTAGGGACTGGGTATCTTTGGGAACCATCATGAAGGCTGGCCAACATAGTCCCCAAATGTTTGTTTTCCCTGCTACATGCAAAATGCTCTCACTCCCTCCAAGGCCCTACATATTTTCATCCATTACAGTCTAGCAGTTCATCAAGCACATCAAGTGAGGGTCTCACAGAGACTCCTCAGGCACGGTTCCTTATCTATAGCCCCTTGTGTATGCTTGTGTATTCATAAATAAAATTTAATCTATCAGTATGCATTCATATTCTTATAATTGTATAAATATAAATATATACATATATTGTTGGTATATAGAGGTGTAGATATTTCTTTTAATATGTGTTTTAATCCATTTAAGCTAACTTTTCAGTATATGTTCTCAGTTTTATCAGTTTTGTTGGGAATAATGTATGTATACACTATTTTACCTTTTGTAGTCTTGGTATTTTGTTAAAAAACATTCACTTGTTGAATTCACTTATTCATTTTACATTTTATTTTTCTTTCTTTAAATATATCACCAATTGAGGTTTTCAGTTTTGTTTTGTTTTGTTTTGTTTTGTTTTGTTTTTTGAGATGGAATCTCACTGTGTCGTCCAGGCTGGAGTGAAGTGGCATGATCTCGGCTCACTGCAACCCCTGCCGCCCCCCAGGTTCAAGCGATTCTCCTGCCTTACCCTCCCGAATAGCTGGAATTACAGGCATCTGCCACCACGCCCAGCTAATTTTTGTATTTTTAGTTGAGATGGGTTTTTGCCATGTTGGCCAGGCTGGTCTCAAACTCCTGACGTCAGGTG
>NW_012107330.1:743742-752418 GCF_000951045.1 Mandrillus leucophaeus | reverse complement strand
TTTTTTTTTCCTGAAACAATGGGTCTCAATGTATATGCTCAACATAGCAGTATCAGCATAGCCTGGGAAGTTATTAAAAATCCAAATTATCTTGTCTCATTGAAACAGAAACTGTAGGAGTGGGCCCAGCAATCTGTGGTTTGACAAGCCTAAGTGATTCCGATGCATTCAAGACTGAAAACCAGTGTTTAGGGATCAGATTCCTTAAACTGCAAGAGCTCTACCTATGAAGAGAGCTAAGCAGCCAGAATCTCACCATATGCAGGACAAAGATTCATAGAAAATATCATTTAACAAAGATGATCTACCCTTTTTTTCTTTAGTTTTTCACAATGATTTCTTCTGGTATTTAATGTCCAACTGTTCCTTTCTGATCTTGGATATTGCTCTAGTAACCAATTTACTCTTCAAGGTTAATGTCTGATCTGTTTTCATTATAGGTGGCATAGTGGAGTGTGCATGGAATTTGGAACAAAATATGTGTTTAAATTCAAATTATCCCTATTAAAATTTGTATTGAAATATAACGTACCTACAGGAGCTTGCATGTACTATGAAGACAGTCTGATGAATTTCTATAAACTAAACACCTCTTTGGTGCCATCACCCAGATAAAGCAGCAAAACATTGCTGTTCTCCCTGTTATTACGTAACAGAAGGGAGAACACTGTCTACATTTGCAAAGATTAATTCTACCCGTTTTTGCACTTTAGGTAAAGTCAAACACTATGTACTGTTTTGTGTATCTCTTATTTTACTCAAAAATTAGTTCGTAAAATATATCCATAGTTTTCAAGTGTTGTATAACAGATTGTACATTCCCACTATGATATATCATTCCATTACGCATACCACAACTTATCCACCCTCTTGTTGATTAGATTGTAATACAGATGTACATGAACAATGCATTATTATATAGATTATTTGTCTGATCACTCTCTCTTTCCCATCCATTACTCCGCTTCTTCTTTGACACCTATTTCAAAAAAAGATTATTTAAGAGAGCACAAACATTTTTTGGGTACTTAGATAGTGCATCTGCCATAGAAGTGTGTTTATCCATGTAAACCCCCCGAAGTCCCACTTTTTGGCTATTTACATCATATTTTACAGAGAAGAAAGACTTAGAGATGTTAACTAACTTCCTCAAGGGCCCCAGTTCACAGTTGCAGAGCTGGGACGGAATTGTTTTTTTCTATCTCCAAAGTCCCTAGCTTTTCGATTACTTTGCCATTTTCAGAAAGTTTTTGTCTATCTTTACAGATTAACTGTGTACTCTGATAGAATTATTTTCCTATCCATTTAAAATCTTATCAACGAATTCCTAATTAATTAATTGGAAGGCAAGTGAAACATATTACAATATGTTTGTAAACATATTACAATATTTTATTTATTAATCAAACAGTATATGATTTTCAATACTCAGTACTTAATATACTTCTCCAGACATAATGGTTAGACGTTTTATTTTTGTATTTGCATCTTTACAACTGTTTCTCAAAATAGTCAATGAAATAATCATTCTGGAATGACTTTTAATGCCATAAAAATAAAAATATGCTTTTAAAGAAGATGAAAGCATTCCAAAATATGACAAATCATGATATGCTAAAACCTTGATGATCAGAATATTTGTGGTTAAAATTTGTCATCTAGTATTTTGATATTCACCATATGAGACTAAATTATTTTTCAGTATTCTGAGTCATGTATCTAAATAGTTTTAATTTAATCAATAAATCTATTTAATGTTATATATTATCCCTATATATTTGGAATTATTGGTCCATTGGAATTATTTAACAATTGCATTTTTAAGCCATTCTTAAAAAGTCAAGAGTCCTTTACCACATTTTTTTTAAGGACAAACATGAAGTAAGGAGAGATCATTAATTTTTTAACCTTTTTAAACAAATTTATAGTTTTATAGTTTTTTTGTTTGGGTTTAAAATACACCACGTCAAGTAGACTAGTTAACCATTTTACACTGTCAACCTCTTTCTTAATACATCCTATGTTTGTGATTAGAAACTTTAATTAAATTTACTGTTGATTCAGCAGAATTAGAACTGCTCTCTATGCATAATGGGATATAAATCTGCATAAGAATTAGCTTTTTCCGAATGCAAGAGTAATAGTTGAATGAATCCTTTAAATCGTGTCTAATAGAGGGAACAAATCAATTGTTACCTGGGCTACATCTGCTGTGTTAGTATCTGTCCTCTAAATTCGATGCTCTGGAAAAGAAATCAGCATTGTTATTCTCCACAGTTAGATGCATTCATTTCAGTTTAGGTCTCTACTATTTTATAGCTCTGTGTACAAAATTATTTTTCTGATAAGTATCTATTTTAACTGAGAAGTAATCCTGTAAAATGCATCCTGCATGCACTACTGCTTTAAGAAGTAACTCTTCTCTGGTGAATTATCTAATTAAATTCTGGACCTTAATACTTCAGTGCTTTACAATTACAGATACATATTTAAGAAGTCTGTGGGAGTATATTATCTGGTTATAGAACTATCTAGGCTGTCAAGATTCATACATTTGGGGTTCACTAATATTTCAAAAAAATACAAACTCCAAGAAAGCACAGTCTGGGAAAGTTACTATGTTCAAACATGTGGGATTCTGAGTTCATCCTGAAATCCTCCTGCCTTCTAGTGCCCATAGGATACTCACCTTTGCTTTTTTGTAGCTGCTGCTGCTGAACCACCTTCCTATTTAACCTTCTCCTTACCACACAGAGATAATAAGGCATTACAAATAAGTTAGTATCAATTTTGGAATATTTCTTTTGGGTTAAGGCAAAAATTCAAAAGTCCCTAGGAGGTGACAAAAAGGAAGGAAAGAAGTAAACACAATAAATATTTTTGGAAGCTAGTATTTACAACATTTTTTGGTGAAACTTACTAATGTATTTATCAATTTATCACTAATTAAACAACATACTTCTAAATAGCATCTTTTTATTTTGAAATAATATGACTCTATTATAGAGAATCTGAAAATACAAAATAAAGAAGATAAATATAATGCCTGTATCCACCTCTGTTTTTTAGAGAAAACCACTGTTAATGTACTGGTTTTTCTCATCTAAGTCTTATTTATTGTCATTAGTACGTATATTCTTTCTACTTATAGACAAAATTATAAAAATAGTATAACACAGTTTACTATCATGAACATTACACTATGAACATTGTTCCTTGTCTTAAATATTTTTCAAAAACATTATTTTTAATGGCTCTACAATCTTTTCATGTGGTTATATCATAATTTATTCAACTCCATTTCTTTAATATTTATAGTTGACAGATTAGCATGCTGTCACTATTACAAAAACAACTCCTGCAATGAACACTAATAAATATCTGTCTTTGTTTATTCTCAGTTAAATTAATAAGACTGAAATTATTGGATTATACATTTTCTACATTATTTAATGTTCTCGATGCATATTGCTAAACTGCCCACTAGCAAGCAATGTAATTGTATACTTCCCCAGTAAAGAGAAAGAATTTAAGGTTCCTTTTTGGTTTATGATACTATTTTATAGGGCACTAATGGTTTTTCCAAGGTAAATGAACAAAAATAAACAACAAAATAATTTATGAACGGGAGAATCTGTGATATGTTAGCAGATTCTGATTCCTTCTTACCACTGAAAGCTCTGTGATTCATATTCACTCTCTAAGTGCAAATATCTAAGATCAAGTCATTGAGAAAGCAAGCCTATTTTTTAAAAAATAAAATAAACACCTTCAATATCAAATGATTGCCTTCATTACTGTGGTAAAATTACACTAGGAATAATAGTTGAGTAGAATTGGCAAGTGATGGAGTAAAAGTAAGTTTCTCCTCATAGGAGTTATTTAGTGAGACATATTTTAAAATTGTTACTACACCAGACAGTCCTTAATCGTAAAACATAATGGCGTCATCATTTGTATCTATCACAGGTAGTTTGTTTCTATAGAAATAGTATCATGTTCTCATTTTAAACTGCAAGGTGCAGATTCCAACCTACTTCTTTAGCTTTGCATACATTTACAATATACAGGTAGATTTGAAACATGATTTTAGAATAGGTACCTATATATATAATTGTATCAACACATTGAACTCTTCTTTAGTTCAGTGGGTTCCTGCATGTGCCTGTTACTTACTTTTACTATCATGAGATAAGTATCTACGACGGTAAAATAACCTGTTTCCTGATGGTGTGTTGACTGGCAAAGAATCCCCTTGCACATGGGGAGGCCACAAAGTAGAAATAGGCTTAGCGTGGAGAAAAAGTAGAGCGAGTGCCTATACATTTGGAAAATATTAGGCTGAATGTGAGTTAAGCAGTTTTCTCTATTATAAGGCTTTAGAGAGATTTTAATAAGTTAGTGTATTATAATTTATCAAATGGAAGAAAACATATTTATTGCACCCTGGGCTTATTTGAGACACGTCACTGTTTTGTTTTGTTTTGTTTTGTTTTGTTTTGTTTTGTGTGTTTTTTCTCATGGATCTATGTATGGTCTAGAACAAAAAAAACATACTTTGGCCAGTGGTATATTAGGAAAATACTATGATACTAAGTAAAAAGATCTTATTCTGGTCACCTAATAATGATGCACATCTGCCAGACTTCAGGTCATCAAGCAGTCATTTATTGTGATCATAAATTCTGCAGATCAGGGATTCTAGAAGGGCGTGGGTGTACCTTTCCCACTTGAGGCCTTATGTGATTGATGCCAGATGTGGAGGCTGCAGTCGGCTGAAGGCTTGACTCAGCTGGGAGCTATACTTTCAAAATGGTTCATTCACGTGGCTGGCAAGTTAATGCCGGTTGTTGACTGAGAACCTCCATTTTTTCCATGTGTACGTGTCCACAGGACCACTTCCATGTCCTCGTGGGAAGGCTTAAGGCTTTCCCCAGTCTCGGTAATTCAAGGGAGCCAGGCAGAGTGTGCAAAACTGTAGCCTTGAAACACATAAACTATCACTAGTACTCTAGTGTTTGTCACACAGTCACAGCTGTGATTACAGGTGGGAAAGAAGCACATGAGGCCATAAAATTCAGGAGATGAGAATGACTGATGGCTGTCTCCCTTGACACAGATCCTGAAACAAAGGAAGTGAACTGCATAAAGTTTTGGAAAATGCATCAGGAAATCACCGTAGAGTTCTGTATACTAGTTAGATCTAGTGAGATTAGATGGCTTTGAAGCTGGCTGAATAACCATATCCAGAGAATTGTGATTAATTGATATTATATGTGAAGGCCTCCATGAATAGGTCAGAAACCTGTATTATTATGATGTATTAATATTTTCATGTCTGTTTCTTGTTCTATACACTTTGAAGAGTTTAAAATAAATAGATAAAAGTATACTTATGAGCAAGGTAGAATAGAGGGTTGGTTTAGAGATTATATAATCAAGATTACAGATACCCTAGGGGTGGCAATGCTGACTCGAGTTCAAATGATTAAACTTAACAGTGTTTCGAGTGAATTTAAGCATGCATTTTATAAAAATCTGACTCCCAAAATGGAGCACGAAGGATAGTAATGGATACACTAACTTAAGTGACGTTATTGGCCACAGCTCAGTATAAATTCAGGCTGTCACATTAACTTTAAAAACACTGATACATTTTTAGGTTGGTTGATAAAATGAAACTACCCAGAACCATGTGCCAATACTGTAGTCACCAGCCACATGTGTTTATTGAGATCTTGAAATGTGGCTACTCTAAACTGCGGTAAAAATTGTACTTCCCAGATTTTGAAAACTTAATAGAAAACAGAAAATCATATAATATTATGTATCATATTCATGATATGTTTAAATAGTATTTGGGATACACTGGGTTAAATAAAATATATTAGTAAATTGATTTAACCAGTTACTCTTTATTTTCTATGAACATAGCAACTAAAAATAAGCTTACATATGCTGGGTTTGGGTTACATTTCTGTTGCTCAGTGCTGCTCAGTGGATACAGGAGGTGGATGTGTCAGTGTTCTAAGGGCTGATTGGAAAACACCTGGGATACTCTAACCAATTAGAGGCTGTATAGGAGACAGTCATAATTCTCCAAGATTTAGCTTGGAGATGAAGCTAAATCTTCATCTCCAGAGTTTTCCTTTTCCGCAATTGCGTAATTCCTTCATCACATCTTCAACTGTGATGAAGGAATTATGCAATTGCGGGAAAGGAAAACTCTGCAAAATATGGGAAGTTTAATAGATATCTTCAGTATTGGAGGGCTGTCACAGAGGAGAGAAATTAGATGTATTTCTAAGCATAAAACTAGGGCCCTTGATATGAAATGGTGCCAGGAAGGCAGATTTTGGCTCCACATAATGAAGGCCTCTCTCAACACTTGTTTTTTTCACTAATACAAGGCCTAGTGTTGAAGTCAGTGAGTCTATTTTCTCTAAAAATATTCAAAAGATGGGTAGATAATTGTCCATCATAGGCATTGTGCAAGGAAATCTACCATGGGTGAGTTATGTTGAAATAGTTAAATTTCACTGTTTCCCATTAATTCAAGAAGAATAACAGTTTTACCTCTGAAATACATCATACCATAAACACAGGAAAAAAGGGATGTGACTTTCCAAATAATATGTCAAGTTTGAAATGTTGCAGCTTATATAGACCTTGATTTTTCTTGCTACAAATTTCAATCAAAAGCAGTAGACTTTGTTTCATGTAAACGTGTCTATTTTGAAAAGTATCAAATATGAAATAACTTTTCAGAGAACCATAACAGTAATAATTCTTAGTAGAAACAGAAAACTTCAAGTTAAAAAAAAAACAGGATATACACAGAGAGAAGAAATTTAGAAGTAATATTTTCTAATATTTTCTGATTATACCAAGACAGCGATGTTATGATTCCTAGTTGGAGTTTATACTAATTAATCTTCAATTGTTTTTATGCTGCCTATTTTAAAAAGGAAAACAGTTAAAGCTTGTGTGTTAGTAAATTAACCAGCTCAAAGAGAGTGTGTAATGTGGGGGTCTCTAACTAGAAAGGACCCTAGTGTTTCTGAGGAAACAAGAAATAGAGAATATAATTAGCCATGCGGTCAACACAGTTTTAAAAGACCTAGGCCAGAAAATGACCAAGGCTTATGGTCAAAAAAATTATACTTTATTTTTAAGAGCAAATTTGTGTTAAGATATAAAATATAATCTACTGTACCTGAAATAGAATGAAGTATTGCATTATGATGCTTAATTCTACTTAAACTTCGTTATGTTTAATTAAAATTTATACACATTTTTCTTCCCTTTTTCTCTTGGGATCATTTAAGGCTAAAACTGGAAATTAATCTGTGTGGTAAACCCAGCACCAAGTACAGTGTATGTGTACATTATAGTCATTTGTTTGTTTCTTTAATAATTGAATAAGTGGGGGAAGCTTGTCTATCCAGGGAGAAAATATGCATTTTCTGCATCTTCCTAATTCCTTTTCAAGAGACTTGTTTCAAAATAAGAGATACCTTACAGGCTGATGAAAAGCTAGTGGTATTTGGGTGAATTTTGATCTTCATAAAGAAACAAATTAAATAATCTAAGTTATTTGTGCATAATTTTCTAACTTAAACTAGTTTTGCACCTATAATTTTGCACTTAAACTTATGAATACTGTCAGACAATGATTTTCATCATTTTTTTCTTTCTGGATAAAAAAAAAATTCTATCCATAATATTTCAAATACAAAAGCATTAGCAATTTTCAATCTAAGGATATCACTTTGTTGTCATTACTTTTCTTTATATAAAGAATTGAAGAGCACATTTGGCAATTGAATTTCATTTAATATGTATGCCTGTATAATAACACATTCTGAGGGAGAACATTTTATTAATAATTTACATTTTCTTTGTTTGCAGATTGAATGATGCCATGAGAACAATTAATGGCATAGATGTTCATTTACTCTCCCTTATAATTTCTAAGCAGAAGTATTTTCATGTTTATTGATGTAATGTAAAATACAGTCATCTTATAAAAGACACTGTGAAAGGGGAAATTTTCTAAATAATGAATGTTGTTAATAGTTATGATGCTAATATAGAATAAAAATTTAAAACCTACAATTAGGTTATTATGGATTATACCTGTACTTATTAGTTATTCATTTATAAAATGAATTATGGTATTTATTTTCTGAAAAATGTTCCAAATTATGGGGTTATATCCCATACCCCAAAACGTATCCTGTTTCCTGTTATTGGACAGTTAGGTTAATTTAAAATTTCCCACTATTATAAACAATGTTGTGATGATCATCCTGGCCCTTAAAACTGTGGCCACATTTCTGATAAATCACTATATCAAGTGATACTAATTTTGTAGAGGTTATTGAGGCATATTACTGCATTCTTTCCAAGACGTTTCAAACAGCACTTCCTCTAGCTTTGTGTTTGTGTGTGCTGGGGTGTGTGTGTACGTGTATGTGTGTGAGACAGAGAGACAGAGAAAGGGAGAGAGTTTTAAAATGTAATCTTTTAAGCATTCTTAGTTTTGTGGATGAGGGAATTGCATAGAAAGTTCAGGTAATTGCCGGGCGCGGTGGCTCACGCCTGTAATCCCAGCACTTTGGGAGGCCGAGACAGGCGGATCACGAGGTCAGGAGATCGAGACCATCCTGGCTA
>NW_012107330.1:742008-743692 GCF_000951045.1 Mandrillus leucophaeus | reverse complement strand
TTAAGGACAGACTCACACAAATTTGCAAATGAGTATAGAGACCTTTGTATTTCTTACCCATCAGCAAAATCCCCCCAGTGGTGACATCTTGCATAAAAACAATGCATTATCAAAACCAGACAATTGACTAGTATAATATAATTAATATGATTACAGGTCTTAAACCTGTTTTTGCATATGCTCATTTTCTGACATGCCTTTGTGTGTGATTCTATGACATTTTTTATTACATGTAACCACCTCTACCATCGCAATTGAGATAGAGAACTGATCTGTCACCACAAAGAGAATCTCTTCTGCTTCCCCTTTGTAGTCACACCCTCTGTCTACTTACCTAATTTCTGGCAACCCCTGTTTTCCATTTCTATAATTTTGTCATGTTAGGAATGGTATATAAATGGAATCATGAAGTATATAATTTTTTGAGATTGGCTTATTTTTTATTGTCCAATATAACACTCTTAAGTTCCATCCACATTGTTGTGTGTGCCAAGATTTTGTTCCTTTCCATTGCTGAGTAGTAGACAGTGACAGTAAAGCAAAAGGGAAGATGCCAATAAAAAGGGTGCAATTTTCAACGGAGTAGTGAGCAAAGGCATTGCAGTGGAAATAACACCTGTATAGACCTAAGGAAGTGAAGAAAGATTCTTGTGAATATTTGGGGGAAGAGTGTCCTAGGTAAAGGGAATATCTTGAGTAAAAGTTTGGAGCAGCCAGGAAGCCCTTTTGGCCTGAGCAGTGAGAGAGAGCACAAGCATTAAGAGATGACATTGAGGCCCCTTTTAAGGCCCTGTAGACTCTACAGTTAGTGATAACTGCAGTAACTGTATAACAATGGTGATTGTATCATATTAGTGACTCAAATTTCCCATGAAGTTACTTCTAAACTCTGAAGAGACTGAAAGAATTATCCCTTCCCTGGGGGTGTAGCAAAATGAATACTTTATAATAGAAGCATATTTTAATTGGAATTTTATCTTTTAAAAAGATTTAATCAACTTTTTATTCCATTTATGAAATGTTGTGTCAGTGTTGTCAAACCTTTAAGTAACTTTGGCATTGGATGGGAAGCATATATTCTATTTCTTTTCATCATTCGTGATTTTTACTTTGTGAAAACCTCAGTTGGGGGGGGTGCAAAAAGCATAGAATTTACTGGAAGAACAGAGATGGCACCTCGTATGACTCAGAGGACATTGCATCACAGTTGGGGTCCTCAGCCCAGCAGAGAGTATCACAGCAAACACTAAAGGGACCTGCCAGAAAATTCCAGTCCATTTGGGCAGTTACATGATCTAAGTCAAGTCTCAGTCTTTCACTCTGTCAAAGAATAAAAAGGGTATAAGTCATTTTGACAAGTCTCTAAAGCATCTTAGTAAATGAACAAAGCTCAGGACATCAAAGTTGCTGATGTTAATGAAAGACTGAATTGAATTGGTGCTTGGGGGACTGGCTGTCCTAATCTGATTTTCACAAACATGCCAATATCAATAAATTTGCTGGTAAACATGCAGCCAAATAAATAGAAGTGCATTCATTTTTGCTAAATACTAGATATTTGATTTCTTTAATTCTGTACTACATAATTGGAAACTTACATTTTGGTGTTTTACATGTATTTCTACCATCGCATATGAACTCTTTAAAGGCAGACACATGCTGGGTTTTTTTTTGTTTTTTTTTT
>NW_012107330.1:739905-741958 GCF_000951045.1 Mandrillus leucophaeus | reverse complement strand
ATGATCTAAGTCAAGTCTCAGTCTTTCACTCTGTCAAAGAATAAAAAGGGTATAAGTCATTTTGACAAGTCTCTAAAGCATCTTAGTAAATGAACAAAGCTCAGGACATCAAAGTTGCTGATGTTAATGAAAGACTGAATTGAATTGGTGCTTGGGGGACTGGCTGTCCTAATCTGATTTTCACAAACATGCCAATATCAATAAATTTGCTGGTAAACATGCAGCCAAATAAATAGAAGTGCATTCATTTTTGCTAAATACTAGATATTTGATTTCTTTAATTCTGTACTACATAATTGGAAACTTACATTTTGGTGTTTTACATGTATTTCTACCATCGCATATGAACTCTTTAAAGGCAGACACATGCTGGGTTTTTTTTTGTTTTTTTTTTGTTTTTTTTTTTTTTTTCTCTCCCTCACATGCCTGGAACATAGAATCAGTATGTCTTCAGTCACTCGCTGTGAAAAAAATTCATTTATCTGACATCAAAACACACAAGTCATTGCTTTTGGTTACATGGGAATGTTGCTGTTGCTGTAAATAAATTCAGACACATTCAATGAGCATTAACATCTGATTGTTATTCCTTCTACTTATGACAAAGAACTATGAGATGAGATCTAACTGCCAGAAATCAGTAGGGGAAAGTAGTCATTGTGTTAATTTCAATGCCACTGTGTAAATTGCATTAATATTAAATGGATTTTTATTTAACAATTGTAACTTCAAAGGTGGCAAAAATTAATTACCTTAACAAATTCAAAAGTCTTTCCTTCCACTGTACAGGTAAGGAAAATAATTAAAGAAAAAACAAAATCCTGAAGAAACACTGACTCCCACATGCTTATTCTCTTCCTGAAAATGTGAGATAGTAAAAACTGAGGAATAAATTAAAATTTGCTTCTAACACTATACAATTTTGTCACAAAAACCATAATAAAAATGAAAATTTCTTATGATATCTGTAGAATATTCAATAATCCTTGAGAAAGTGTCAGTATTATCAGCTTTCTGGAATTACAAGTGTATGCTGCTGTTGTAGTTTTAATTTATTGTTTTTATGTTTAAACCTCCTGGGCTACCTTCAGCATATGTGTCTATGATTGACAGTACACAGTTGGTATTTCTGCAAGTCTTTTCATGCTGAGATCAATTTTCCCATTTAGTTCATATTAATTCCTGAGTACTCACATCTTGTAAAATTAAGTGAGAGAGCATAATCTCAATTGAGGCCATGGGAAATATGGGCAGCCTGATCAAGGTTTAAACCTGTCATCAAGGATTATTTTTTATTTGTCCCTGAGTTCATTCTGGCACAAAATCTAACTGCACATCCTACAACTACTTAGTCAAGACTTTCCTCCCATCAAGAGTAAAGCTCTGGTTATAGGCTTTAAGTCTGGCTTATTTTAAGGGTCAAAGCTAAATTAGGCCACTTGAATTTAGACTGGTATCACTCACATTTGCTGTTCTTAAGGGCAACATAACACATGGCATTCAAGCATATCCTCCTGAAAAGACTGAACTTTACATAGAGAGGGGTGTAAAATGTTCCTCACTGCTGCTAGTGGTGGTGAATTGCATTTAAAAAGTAGGGCTGCTTATAGTTTGAGGATGTTTTTGCTTTATTTTGGTTTGTATTTTCTGTTTGATGAATACAGAAAAGAGGCTGTTTATCCTCAGAAAGTTTGTCTTGACTGCTGCTTAAGTTGTTTTCTTTCTTCTGGGTTAAAGAAGGTTTTCTGGGATAGTTACCAAGAAATGACAGTGGTTTTTATGTCACAGGGGATGGTAGAACACCTCGATGTATTGCTGAGGAACTGAGGCCCACAAAAGTCAAGTGACAAGAAAAGCTAGGCAGTGGCAGAGTCTGACCTAGATAATATGTTTCCAAGTGCTCAGTAAAAGACTTTTCCACCACACTGTTCTTTAAAATACTCCATGTTAATGGCCAAAGGAAAAATTTTATTCTCTACAAAAAAGTTGGTAAAAGACACACACATATCTTGATCTTTTTCAAATACTAATTACCTTGCATTTCTTTCATATA